>NC_142528.1:5997047-6064547 GCF_964205215.1 Stylophora pistillata | reverse complement strand
GGGAGAGGGAGGGGAAGGAGTATTTTTCCTTCTCCCCTCTTGCTGCTTCACATTTTCTTGTAAATTAGTCAGACATGTGAATTTGGTGTTAGATTCATTAGGTGTTAATCACTTCTAATAAGAGTTGAAGGCTAATGCATCAATACTACCTGGTACCTTGCACTCATACCTTTTAATAAAATCTGCATATCCATATCTGATGGGATAGCCAGCTTTTCGGATCTTGACAGTCTCCACAATCCCACAATATCTTAGCTGCTCAACAACAAGAGGAATTTCAAATTTCCCTGGTGCCTGGAATACCAATGTTCACAAATTAGTATCATAAATATTTTGTTGGGATGAGAGACAGTGATAAAGGAAAAATACATCACAAATAAGCTTGAGAATAGTTTACCTTTGTGCTGTTTGGTTTAATACATCTCACAAAGAATGGGTTACAACTAAAGGGAAAGAAAAACAGAGCAATGAAGTTCATTAGCAATTGTTGCAAAAAGGGAAAAGCATTTAGAAATAGGTATGGCCATGCATGCCAGTGACAAGGAAATAGGTAAAGTTCATTAGGTACCCCTTGGATTCTAGATTCTACATTCAAGTTCCACAAGTTTGGAAAAGACGAGGAAAGTTTTGAAAAGTTCCAAAAGAGGCAGAACTGTTCTAATGATCCAACAATCGACAAAAAGAGGCCACTTTCTAAAGTTTACAGTAACTTTGCTCAGAAGAAAATCTAACAAAAGAGGAAACATCACATCCTCTGATTAAATCCTGGCAGCAATTACAAGTATACTAGTTCATCAGTCTTTAATTCTTAGAACTTTTTAAGTACAACAGATCAATTTTTAAGGAGTGATTACATAACAAAGGTACAAAAAACACAAAGGCTGAACTTCTACCTCTTCATGGCAACCACCAGTCTTATCAAGGAGTCATTAAATTTTCCACAAACTGTTGGTTTCTTTTTCTGACCCAATGGCATTCTTAAGGAGTTCTTTGGTTGAGAAGGAAGTTTTAATCCTTTTATTGAAAATTCCTCACTTTGAAGGTCTGGAAATAGCTCCTGAATGAACTGTAGACATTTAATCAAAAGTCAATTAACAATAATTTATTATTCATAATACTATAGTCTCAATTATAAGACAGTGGTGTTGCCTATGAGTAATTAAAGATATTTTGGTGGCTTCCACCAGGTGATGATTTTCATTGCAGCCTGGTTTACCTAAGAAGTCACCATTATACATATCCTTTTGAAGCCTGATGGACAATTTTTGATGCTATTCTTAACTCAGACATAACAAAAAAATTGTTCAAAAAGTTGATATATTTCTTGAACTTTGCCCTTACTTTATTTTGACAGCTTGAGATGAGATCTTCCAGATCAGGTTTGAGACCATCCCTGTTCTTTTCCAGAAAGCCAGTCACCTACAAACATAAATTATGAGACTTAATATGTACTTTGACAATAGAAAGTAAATAGATTTGTAAAACAATACATTTGACAAGTAAAAATATTTTGTCTGTCAGAGATTTAGATTTTGGTCATTGTCACCAAATTGCTTTCAATTGATAACCTAACAACAACAACAACAACAACTTTATTCACTCTTATTCTTGAGAAGATTAAATTAACATCAAATAAAAAAAAAATCAGTAAAACTAAGAGGGTGTTGACTTCCTAATTACAAATAACTAGAAGTTTAACAAGGCTAGGAAGCCAAATTACATAGAATGAATTACAATATTAGGGTCGGGACACACACAGTCACAGAATTGAACTACAAATTATTATGAATAAACGAAATTTACATTAGTCATGGAAAAAAAATATATTATGTATACATTAGAAATGAAATCCTGAACAATTATGATAAAAGAAAAAGCATAGAGCTACAAATACATAAAAAGAATAGTTAGGAAGAAACTGATTACTCTGGGGAAAGCAAAACACCAGGGTGACATTAAACACTGGCACAGTAATTCATGTTTAATTCGTGTCTTTCCTGATTAAAATATAGATCGCTCTCTCAACCTTCCTTCAACACAAAAAAAAAAAGAAAGAAAAACTGACTTAAATTGATAAAAGTAAATAAATAAATATATAAAACTTTGCAGGATTTATTAAAAGAGGGACTGTGTAAATGATTGCCTGGAATGATTGCTTGGCTTGGAACAAACCAAATGAAATACAAAGAATGGGTCAAAAGTAATTACCTGTCATGTACCTTGCAAAATATACTTTTAGATAAAATCACCACCAACTAGCGACAGTGATATCTCACCTGGTATGAGACAGTACCAGCATAATGACAAACTGCAAATTCTGGTTTTGGAGTTTTTGGTTTTTCATAAAATTTGTTTTGCCCATGGTGATGATGGCACTTCTCCAAAAATGACAAATCATCTGCCTGTTGACACAATTGGGGCATTAACATTGACATCAAAACTAATGATACAGTATATAGCTATTAACCTACAGAGTAAAAACTAACTAAAGGGCTCTGTCACATGTAAGCTGAACCATGAAAATGGACTGAAATATCTTGTAAAACTTAAAACTGCATCCTACTGATTGAAGAAAATTTCAAAGGGAAAATAGGAAAAGGGATCTGTACTGACCTTGGGAAAGCCAGTAGCGTCAGCTAGAATGTGTATCAACCCGTATGGAGGCTTGGCCAACAGGTCCAGTCTTGGCTGATTATCAAAAAATGGAATGTCTGTCCAGCGGATGTGTTCACTAGCATACTCATCCTACACACAAACAAGGAAAATAATATTGCAAATTTTAATCCATGAAATTGTACACAATAGGTAAAAAAATCTTTCAGCATGTGAAATTTGCTGCAGACGTTTTATGTATACAAATTTTGAAGAAAAAGTGGACTTGACTGTTTCATAAATTGGTGTAACAGCACCCAGTGGCCCCTCGTGCCTTGCTTTTGCTTTTGGGCAACTAATGAATTTTTAATTTAGTTTTTTCATACAAAACATATGTGGGCACTCTGGATTTCACACTTTCAGAGCACTGGGCTCCATTGAATTTTCCTTAGAGCACAGCCTTGTAAATACGTGAATTCCAAACTCACTTGTTCCATTCTGAAGACAAACTGATTGAAGAAAAACTGCAGAGTTTCATTTGCAAAGTTGATGCACAACTGTTCAAAGCTATTCTTTTCAAAATCCTTTAAAAAGAGAAAAAAAAAATTGAATGTTAAAAGTAATTCAGGTAAAATTGACTAACCCTTGGCAAATAATAGAGATGAGAAATCTGTGAAAAATGTGCAATATTCTAGAGAAGTCATCATGGAACTTTAGTCTTAGGGGCAATATGATAAAAAATAAAAACACTGCTTATAACCAGAGGTTCACTAAGAGCGAATGGCCTCACTCACAATAAGCTTAGACGCATAGCTTACCTCAAAGCCAAAGATGTCAAGTACAGCAATAGACAGCTTCATCTTGTCTTTGAATACAATGTTATTCACTTTGCTTATCAGCCAATCAAAAAGGTGTGTATATATTTCCTTGGCAAGTGCATCCCTTTGAAGACAATAACACAGCATAATTTATAATCCCAAGAGCAGGGACTGTTGTCAGTTAAAGTGAAAATCGCAATTCAGCAAACAGAGAAAAAGTCATCATTAATCCTTAAACTCCCTTGACAGTTAGGACAGGTGTTCTCCTTAGGTTGACAAATATTAGTTACTTTTACTATAAAATGCAGATAAAAGTGTTCACTGTCATGATTTTGGTATTAATTGGTTTAGAGAATACCCCATTTAATTTAAATGTCACTGAGATTCTAATGCAACCAAGACACATTGATACACCACTATGGAAGTGAACGATCCTTACCTTGCATCTAGAGCTTGATCCGCAGACCTGGGGCTCTTGACTTTGGAGTTTCCTGCTGCCTACAGTGAACAAGAAAATCCAGGTATGAATGTTGGCATTATGAGCAAGTTTTGAACTAAGTTTTGAAAGTACTGGTACTGTGGGAATGCAACGGTGTATTTACCTGCATTGTGTGACTGGTCTGAAAAACAAGTTTTGTTAAGATTACAATCATAAATAACATTACATGTACTTAATATCTATATATCAAATTTTATAATCGTCATCATCTGCCAACTTACTGTTTCTTTATGGGTTAGACATACGATCAGATCTTGAGTACCAAGCCCTAATAACTGAGACACAATTGCAGCTTCATTTTGACCCATAATAACTGCTGCTTCCTGGCCACCAGCCTAGCAAAACAAATAAGGAAATGCAGCAGGTGAATTCATAAAAACACATGCCTGTTCATAAATGGTCAAACCCATCAATTCAGTGGTAATGCTGTTACACTACCTCTGTCTTTCCAAAGTCCACATTTCCTAGGTGTAAAATGATTGCCAGAACTTCAAATATGGCCTCTCTCTCATTTTCCTAGGGAAAATAAATGCACGTGTCTGAGCCAACTTTCAATTTATTAACGAAAATAATTTTTTTTACACTATTTTTTTAGTTTTGAAACTTACAGATATTCCAAGGACATCCATGGCTTCAACAACATGTTGAAAGTGAGATTCTTCTTTCCTGTTTGGTATAACACTTGCATTACCCTAGAAAAGTTGACATTTATCAGTTTAAGGCTGACATTCTGAGGGCTCGATACTAACTTTTCAACTTACTAGCCAACTGGCTGGTAACATCTTAGATGTTACAACAATTTCAGTTTGTTTACGAGCCAAACTGGCTAGTGGAAATCAAAAATCACTAGCCAAAACTGAATTTCTACTACTTAGTCTGTGGCTAGCGGGCTACCATTCACGTCAAGTCCTGCATTCTGTTGTAATGAATTCAAATGAGCACACATGTACACATTACAAATATCAGCAAAAGAAAAGGGCCTTAAAGAAAATTATCACATGACTTTAACTGTATGTAGATGTGCAGCATAGTCTAAGAGTAAATTCACTCCAGAATAACACAAGTCACATACACTTCATAGTTAATTGTACCTGGTTAAGGTAAAAGAAGTCTGCAGCACTGGTTAAACTCAATTTTTGCTTCTGCTGTTCAGGTAATCCACAAAGAACCTCATAAAATATGTGGTAATTCCTTTCACCAATGGCCTATAAAAGCAACAGAAAGAGAAACTGTGCAAATGCTCATTTGCAGAATACCTCTTGTAAAAGCAACCCTTTAAAACTGAAAAGTTTACAATAGAGACAAAGTGCAATTACTCTCAGACTGTACATTGATACCTGTCCAACAATCCTGGATCTTTCCAACAAATATTCAGACACTCGTCCACCAGCAATTTTCCCTTCACTAATGAAACAAAATAAAACCAACTCAGATACCTGTATTACATCATCTAACCTAAGATTCTACAACCTGAAGGAACACAATTATGGCTTTAAAATCACAGTTCTAGATCGTGGACCTTCAACAAAAGCAAAAACCAATTGAAATTTTTCTTTTATTGAATTTCGAAAATATCAATACTTTGAATAAAAAATAATCATACCCATAAAATACACACACCTGTTATAGAAAATCTCCAAGTATTTTCCAAATCTACTAGAGTTGTCATTCATCACTGTCTTAGCATTTCCAAATGATTCAAGCAAAGGAGTTGCTTCCACAATCTAGACAAAAAAGGAAACACAAATAATTTATTTCCATCCAGTTTGAAACTTAAGACTCTTGAAATAAATGTTTCATATGATTGAATACAATAACTAATAAATCACAGACATAATTAAAGTATAACTCTTTTGACAGAAAGCATTACAAGATTGATACTTGAAGCAACTTCATGAATCAATCAGTTCATAAAAATTGAGGAGGGTTATATCATATTTTCACTGTAAAATAAGAACTTCTAACCTGAAAAATTGGAAAATTTATTGAAAAATGAAGCCCAATTTTTAAGAATCTTTTTAAACAAAATCATCAGATTGCAATTCAATGATAAAAGACATGGGCATCCCCACTATTTCCTTATTACATGTCCTTTCAACACCACCTCCTCATATCCTAAAATTCGACATTTATCAAACATTTTTTGTCATTTTTTTTATTTAATAATTATGTACCTGTTTTGTGACTAGACTGCCATTTGTTTGATTGACAGCTGCCAAAAACTCAACAAGTAACCTTGTGGATTCAGTTTTACCAGCACCACTCTCTCCACTGATGACAACAGCTTGTTTGCGTTCAGTCCGTAACATGGTCTCATGTGCTGCATTTCCAATTGCAAAGATGTGTCTGAAAAGTACAAATTGTATTATTGCTTCACAATGTAAGCTTTGAGGTTTGCATTTAAAGTATACAAACAAGACATACAATGTATCTAAAAATGAAAGGCATATTAAAAGTATTTTTTTTGAAGGTGTAGTCTGATCGTCCGGGTGAGTGTAGTCCTGAGAAGGTCTGTTGTCGGTGGCAGTGACTGACGTTTCGACAACCTGTGCGGAAGTCATCATCAGAGTCAAGGATGACTTCCGCACAGGTTGTCGAAACGTCAGTCACTGCCACCGACAACAGTCCTTCTCAGGACTACACTCACCCGGACGATCAGACTACACCTTCACATGTTACCCCCGGGTTCAAACCATTTACTGCAGTATTTTTTTTAATGAAAATGTTCTCAATGTTTGTTATTTACTTACGGTGGAAGAGCATTTGTTGGTGCACCATGGTATTTCTGTATTGTGTCAGGGCCATATACATCATAAGGCATGTATGGATTTACTGCCACTAATATACTGCCAATGTAAGTCTACAATGAGTAAAGAAAACATTCAATAAGGAGGCTTAAATACCATAACACAGGCTGGCCAAACTATTGACTTCTGTATAATGATAACAATTACATAGTGCACAATTTAATGTGCATAATCTGAAGCTATTATACTAAGTAGTTTTCAAAACTTACAATGCTTTGGGAGTAATACTGAATATTTAGCACTTAAATATGTTTACAAGAGGAAAAATAAAACTCACATAAATCTGGTCCTGTCTGTATCTTTTACGAATGTTGTACAAAATTGATCCGACATGCAAGTCACTAGTAAGAATGATTGTAAAAATTGACACCATATTCATTAGTTGATATTACAAGTACCATAAACTGAACAGGCATGTATTACAACTCAACCACAAACAAATAATTATAATACCTCCGGTAAGACATGGCTTTAGGTTCTACAAGCATAAGGGCTCACTTCTGCCAATTAGTAACCAGTCACTCCCAAAAGAAATAATCTCATGGCAAGTATTACAGCATAATGTTCAACTGACATTTGAACAGCCACAAAATAGTTTTGCCCTTAGTAACTAGGAAGAGGTTCATTTTTTGAAGAATCACCAGCTCAGAACACTTTGCGTAGCTGGTTGACATTATACATGTAGCAGTAACATGAGCACAGAAAAATCTAAGCTAGGCTGAACCCTGAGGTTCTGAAAACCAGGCTATCGCTGTTTCACACCATTTGGGTACAAGGTTTCAAATCTGTTTGAGAAGGTACACGTTTACTTACTCCATTTTTATCATGTCATCCACCCCGTGTGGATCCAACTCCTGTCTTGGAATGACAGCATTTCCACGAACTGTGTGAACCTGTAAATTTAAGAGCAAAAAAAAATCAAAAGTTTTAATCTTGACCTAAGGGTTTCAAAATGTAGCTTGTTAGAAATAGCCAGAAGTTATCCTGGTCTCTGTGACATAGCTAAGGCAGACAAAAGTAAAGCCTCTCTTTCTCAGCAAAATAGGATACCACATGTATTAAAAATTAGTTATTATAACCTCCTACTTTTTAAACACAATTCTAGTTTTCTCTAACGATCAGTTAGTATAAACACACATACAGTGTACAACATGGACAAACCTCCAATAAAAAAAAATTGGGTTAGGGTTAGGGCTCATTGATCTATGACTCATCCTCAATACAAACCACAAACTCTTTGTTTCAAGTCAACAGAATTTATATAAAGTTTACCGAACTGCCACAAGATTTATTTGTTCTTTAAGTACAAATACCTGTCCATCTTCTTGGTGCTGCACCTTGACATCTTGTCCAACAAATGACAACAACTTCCCTGGCAGCAAATACCCCACATTGCCATCAAACCAAACAAGGGATCCCTTGAAAACAGACAATAACACTGAATTAAGAGAGCTGTACTTCAGTTGTCCATCTTTCAGCCCTTTAAAATTAATACCATTCATTCTAACTTGTCTTTATGCAAAACAATATTTGAGAAGCAATAATTTCTTCGCACATTTGACCTTAAAATACAGCCATGAAATATTTTGAAAACCAATATTTCAACTTACCAACATCACTATCAAGTCGAGAAAATAAGGGCTGATAAGAATGTTTAATACTTGGCAACTTAATTAAGAATGAGTGAAAGTATTAAGAATGCCATAACAGAAAAAAATAGCTCAGCATGGATAAAATTGCTCTTTACAGTGGCCTTATGCTGTCAAGAAAGAGTGTATTTCAAACACAAATGTATGCCTTCTAATAAAAGTTGTGTAATTCTCCCATATAGCTGTTACAAATTCCTTGTAAACAAGTCTAGAGCATTTGATATTTATCGACTGGAAGGTTATCTTTAGCTAACTAATTATCAGCTTTGCCTTTTCTTGTTACTGTTTTGCTGGATCATGTATCAACATGAGGAGATGTTTTGAGTCAATCCCTTTTAAAAGTCAAGGGTTTTACACCTTGTTCAGATAGTAATAATAACATAGTTCAATTTGGTGCTTTTTATCAATGGTATTATTATTCACTACCATGGTAATAACTGGAGATAATTCAAATTAGATCCAAGAATAAAATTGAATCACAATCTCTAAATTTAAAACTGTGCAGAACTACTAGCCACAGTAAGAATCACGCTTTCTCAAACCTGGGTAGAAAAATCATGTTGTGTGATGGACACAGCCTTCACTGCCTAAGAATGTGTATATGGAATGTACTAAACATTTTGGATTCCAAGAGCAAGAAATAAAAATTCATGTGTGCATGATGCCTTGTTGAGTTATAATTATGAGCACATAGGGAATAGTAACTCTTGAGAAGTGTAAGAAACCACTCACAGACAGCACATGATTCTTTCTTTTTTTTTATCAACATTCCTTTGTGCACATAATTATAATATAACAGAGAACCTTTGTAGATTCTTTGATCACAAAATTTGACAGAAATTAAACAGTAGATTCTTTGAAATGGACAATAATAAATCAAATAATGTCTCTTAAGGCATCAAATGATAGGGCATACAGAGTATGATAACCAGAAAAAGACTGAAACTCTAAACAGGCTAATCCCTAGCTAGATCTGTTATGTCTACAACATAAAATAGCTGAGCACAATCAACTGCAACAGGTCTGGACTTGTGAATTTGTGTCAAGTTTCACCTGTGACCTGTGAGGCTATAAACTGCCTCAAATGACACCAAAATTTCTTATACACCCATTACAGATAACACAAAACATCAACAATAGTTCCAGCTTTCAACAACAGACACAGATATGCTGTAATGAGGTTGAAAAACAAAACTACAACTTTAAGAAGCTTTTCCTGGTCAACTTGCATTCTTGTACTTATAATGTAGATATCCTCATGCAATCTCACGAAAACTTGAGAAATGACTTACTTTAACTTAAGATAATATTGTTAAAAAAATTATTATGCAGATTGTTTCAAAAAATATATAGAGTCTAGTTTGAGTCTATAAAAATGCAGAAATTCGAGAGGTCAGTGACATCTGAGTGACGAAAAAAGACAAATTAGGGAATATTGATTTCGTCAAGTCATTCCTGAAGAGCCTTGCATAACTTAATAGGTCATGATATGTATGAACTGTAGCTCAGATTGCAGTCAATCCGCACTGTAAACAAACTTAAAAGCTCTTCGATCTCACGGTACCTGTCGCGAAAGGAACAATGTAATTCAATAAATTTAATTTCCAATTCAAATTTAAAATAGCACACATCTGTTAATGCTCCTTTAAAACAACAAGCATAGAAAGCATGGAAACATCACAACAAAAAAAAAAACTGGAATTGCTTTCCTAAATTCTGCCGGTTGGTGAAGGTAATCTTTACATATCTCCAATGTTGACGATAAATTTGCGAACTGCTGAATCCTGATGTTGTGAATGAGTTCGTAAACTATTAATTTCGCACCTTTACAATTGCCTGCGGCAAACAAACAATGGCTTACCACTTATTAAAGCTAGAGATTGTTCAAGAAGATACGACAACGAATGCTTTAGCAAGAGATTGGGTGCTAGTAGTTTAACAAGATTACTTCTGCGAGCACCATTCCTTACAAGTGTAATGAAGAGAAGTGCGCAATTCCGGAATAGCGGTGTCAAATTTTCATTGCAATGAATTTGGGGCGAAGAACGATGTAGTCGTAAACAGAAATCATCGTTTCAAGCGTTCTTGTTTGGTACTCTTGCGAAGGTAACATAAAACAAAACTTATCGAGTTCTTGATATATTTGTTAGTTTTCAAACAAGCCAAAGATACTAATTGAAAGCATCTTCCATAAAAGAAATGTATACATCTATAAGCCCTGTGTACATGGGCAAATATACGCTAAAGCAATCGAAAAGACGATATATTGAACACTGTACACGAAATATATAACTAGGATTTGGAGTTAAAACAAACCACCGGCGAATAAAGACAAATAGACTTTGAAAACCATATACATCCTGGTTGCAAAGGCGATCGATGTGCCCGGACGAAAACAAAATTTATCGAGAGCTTGTCCCACAACATTAAATCTGATGAACCTACCACAGACAGTCCGCTCGACATCAATGTGAGCTCAAAGTTCTCCCTAGGCAAGTGAAAGTCTCCAATTCAAAGCTGTACAGACGGAAAATTGAGTGTTCCCGTTTCAAAGCTTCTCATCATCTGCAAAACTGCAAATCTCTCTAGATATCTCTCGCTTAGTAACCACCCCACCCACTCTTCGTATGCGCCGCCACCACAAAATTTATGTGACTGATTTTCTCTACATTTGTAAGTAGATTTTGTTTGGAGACAATTTGGATTTTTTTTATTTGTTGTTGTTTTCAAGCTTAGAACTGCTCTAAAAAACTGAGTTCTGTGAAAAATGGACACAAGTTTACATTCTTTTTGTATGAGTCATGGTTGTTAAATCAAATAATTACGTTAGCTTTAATTTCCTTTTATCCTATTCAACCTTGAATTTCAAACTATGTCAGACGAATCGTCATTTTAATAACAACATCCGCTCTCGATCGTAACTGGAAACAGAAAGTGAAACTCGCGTTATTTTTAACCCCTTTTTTTCCGGTTATACACGGACGAGGGCACAATCTCCATGATGCATCTAGTATTGTCTGGAAGGTGCAATAACTTTTTATGTTATTAACATAAAGTTATTCATGCTTACAACCCGGGTGGCCTGACTTGAAAAGAAAGAAAACTGATAAACAGCTTTTCGTTTTCAAAAAAAAAAACAGTTTCTCATAAAATAAGACTGAAATCTCCCATCAAACTACAATTCAAGTTGAAGTTCTTCTGTTGACATAAACTAAAATTTGAACAAACTTTTAACCGGCACTAAGTGTTATATTGACGACTTAAATCTCACTATGGTTTTCACAATGATAATATTTGAATGACACAGGACTGAGGCGACGAGATGTTGAATGAATATCAAACAAATTTCGAGAATAATTTTCAAGAATGTGATTTTTGGATTGCGCAAGGGAGGAAAATCTCTTACCCTCCAGCAAACACAGATTACGCGAGAAAGATCATATGTTTTGGCGGTTTCTAGCGCAACAACATTGTTTAAAAAAGCACAAAGAAAAGACCAAACAGTCACGCTAAGCTGATCGCTCAGCCGGTTAATTCATTTTCGTGAGAGAATTCAACAATCTACTTGCTTTGAAAAGTTTGTTTCCTGTGTTTGGTTGTACGGAATTTTTGCGTTATTCAGGACTAGTTTCTGTTGTTTCATGAAACCAGCTTTCAGGAACAATTTGCGTGAAACTTCTTCACATGACAGAAAATTACAATTAGCTTGCTAATTTGTCGGTTCACTACTCATTCGTGATTCGCCGACAAAGGTTTATGTGCAGCATAAATAAAAAGTTCGCTGAGACAGAAAGAACGTCAACAAAAAAAGAAAACCACTCCCATACGAACGTTCACGATGAATAGATAGGCCATCGTTGTGGTTAGAAGTTATTTCACCGTGTTATTTAAGTTGAATAAGAAAAGGAAATACCTCTACGATTCCGTGGAAGGCCAAAACTTCTCGATTAGTCTCTAATCCTGGGCGAAATGAATTAGGAATACTTTCAACCAGGTCGTCTCTAAAACTGACCCTCTTTTTCCGAATCATTTTAACCCTGTAAAAGGGCAAACTTCCACCCTCTGACGATAAGCACGCGCTCAGAATTTGTTAAACCCTTACTTCACAACCAAAACTATTTCCACAAAAACACTTCACGCAATATATTTGACCATTGATCGCTTATATATTAAAAAGAAAGGCTAATATACAGCAAAAGTATTCAAACTGACTGTGCGATGGGCACGTCAGTGAATTCTGTCAAACCGCGGACCGATACAGATATCTACCGAGCAGAGTCAAAAGGAAAACTGAAGGGCTACCCTTGTCTTTATCAACCCCTGATCAAGGAGACCTATACGTAAGGAATTTTTCAAATGCTTCCAATGTTTTGTGAGTTGCTACACAAATAAGGAGAAATTGGAATTTTAGTTTTGTTTAGAGCCAA
Organism: Stylophora pistillata; assembly: GCF_964205215.1. Classification (NCBI taxonomy): domain Eukaryota; kingdom Metazoa; phylum Cnidaria; class Anthozoa; order Scleractinia; family Pocilloporidae; genus Stylophora; species Stylophora pistillata. The sequence goes on along the minus strand of NC_142528.1, from coordinate 6,051,755 downwards.
CATGACAAATTCAAGTAAATTGTGAATTTCTTAGAAAGTTCTCCGAGCGGTTAATTTTGAACCGGTCACGCATGTCAATAAACTGACTTTGATGACTTTTATCAGCGTGCAGACGTTGCAGCTACCTATTCAAGCATTCAAAATCAGATGAACCATGAAAAGGGTACAGTTCATGATCATCTACAGTATTACAATTATTTTATCCCAATTTGTCTCTAATGTAACGATAGCGTGACTAAAAATAGAAAGAAAAACCCTTCTGACGTTCAGTTTTTCCGAAACCAAATTGTCCTTAAAAGTAAACAAATGAGCACACAAGCAAAAGAAGAATGGTTATTTGTTCACGGCTGTTTGTTAAACGATTGATTATAAAAAAACAAATACGTCATTTGAATATAGACCTTACCAGTGGTTTAAGATCCTTCGAGACTTAATTAAAAGTTGAAAAGTCTAGACTGGTTTGCAACTTCCCCCCCCCCCATCCCTTCCCATCTCCCCCCCCATACCTTCCCCTCTTCCCCACCCATCCTTTCAAAATATGCATGGCTGGCGGAAAAATCAAACTGTATCGAAGCGTGGGAAAATGTGTTATGGAAAGACTAAATTTTCCTCCTCAAAATTTCGCATTTAACAAACGCTTTTATTGCTAAAGATTTAAAAAAGAAAAAAAGAAAAAAAGAAAAACTAAGTACAGCAGCTAATGTAAACTCTAGAATAACACTGAAAAAACTGCATTCGGCGGCATTTGGTCTGCCGGCCTGTGTTATCAAGTACTTGCTTAAGTGACCAACATTACCAAGCAACCTCGTCGAAACAGACAAACATAGGCCGAACTAATCGGTTTTTTCTAACCCAAAATGAAGGATTTTATCTCGCGCTAAGTTCGTAGTTTGAGAAAAAATATCAAATGTGAGAAAAGTACCACGATCAAGGAATTATTGGGAGTTGTCATTTTCTAAACAAAACCATTAACATATTTACAGTTAGGCGACCTACCTTTCCTTCGTATCCAGGCATTATACAGATCCACGTGAAAACTTTCCTTTAGTGCCGGCTTCTTTTATCCTTTTGATTTGTTGCAGAACTGTAACACCGTAAGTGTTCAATGGAGAAAGTTGTTGCAATTTGTATAGATCGTTTCACACGAGCCAGAAGCGTGATATGCATTGTCATTTGAATCAGATGTTCAATTCCACCATTCCGTGAATTGTGTTGTAGTCTTAAACTTAAAAATATAACGCTCACAAAGTCTGTCAACAATATCATAAACTAGTACCCAGGCTATAGCCCTGGGTTTCTCAAAGGAATGGTTGCGATGGATGAGTGTGAGTTACTATTGAGCAGACAAGATCCCACAGATAGAAGATCTCGTTGGCTCTTAAACCTCGATCACGATCCATCTGGTCCATGATGGAACATGATGTTCTTGGGGGAAACATGGTGCATATTATCAAATATTCAGGGAGCATGTAAAAATTCCAAGTGTTGCCTCTGGTAATGGGCTCCTGCTCTGGCCTAAATAGGTTCACATCACCTTTATTCATGCAGCTAGGTCGTTAGGACGCACTACCTAAAGTAGCACTACGTGTGATAGAAATAAAAAAAGCGCGGGTCAAGTTCCCGCGTGGCTTCGAGCTCAGGTAATTTAAACGCTATTGAGGCTTGATCAGACTGCTGCGACGTTAGTCTAGTGTGGAATAAGCCCAAAATTCGAAAATAAATGACAAACAACTGTTGTTGTTGTGTTTTTCATTAATTGAATTTCTCACCTGAGATTTTAATTAGCATTAATCAATGTATCTAAAATATTTGCGTTAGGAAATCGTTCAGTTATTTATAGCATGTAAACAACATTTGAAGAAGAAAAAAACTAGTGCCCATGGCTAGAGCTAACACGTCCTTGTTTCCTAATCAAAACCAGGAAAAAAAAAAACCGATGGTTTTCATATCAAAAGTGATGCAGCACATTTGGGTAAGGTAACCAGTTATACTGGGATGTTTTCCACAGTGTTTCATTTCAAGTGGTTAATTGGTCCGATTATTTGCTCCTTGGTTACGCATTCCGTATTTAAGTAGGCATGGTGGCTTGGCTGAATTGTTTACAAGATACAACTAAAAAGATTAAGAGTTTTGGGCTGTGATTGTCGTCTGAGGGTCACTGATGTAGCCCGCCGATACTTCTAAACCGATAAACGATTCTCAAATTTGCACTCTGAGGTCTTCTCGCATAAAGGCTCAATTGACGGTGTACCTTAAAACAGAAAGCGCAGGAGTGGGGGATCCGAAAGGGGGGAGGGGAGGCAGGCAGACTTCGTGTCGACGATCACCTGGTGACGGGTGATCCCGGGAGTAGGAAGTACAACTGCAATTCTGACGCACAAATTTCGTGCTATTTTCTCAGTCTTGTTTTCTACCAAATTAAGCTTGTTTTCAATGAAGGTCTAATAAAGGTTAACAAGGTATTGAATATTACAAGATTATATGAAGCTCGCCAATCCTATAATTTCATTCATTAAATCCCACCCGTGAAACGTCGGTATTGGCATTTTATCCTATATATATCACCATAAAGCCTTACTGCAAGCCAATACACCAATGTGCTACAGATACCTCTTTCGAGGATTTATTTCACCATTGGAAATGGAAATTAGATTGGGTTAATTAAGCTAAAAGTGCAATACATTAAGGGTTAATCTGCTTACTCTAACTGCAAAGGGACTATCTGCGCAAACACCAAGGCATGGCTGCTTAGAAACGGCAAACACTATTATAGTAAACCCATATGAACCTCTTATTATTCCAAGAGCGTCTCGCCATAAGCTGTATGTATGATACAGTGCACGTGCTGAAGTATTCCTGGTTAGGATCTTGATCGTGAGCCAACAAAAAATATTATTTACAGAAACTAGACATTCTAATTCTATCATGAATTGCTACCACTGTTCAACTTTTAACTTTGTGAAAAAAGAAACAAGGAGTGTTTATTTGGTACCACAAAAGCGACTCAGAGCCGGTTTTAACAAGATATTACATATTAGACCATGTCAGATTACGTTTGAATACGCCTCTGATCTGATCTTAATCACACCAAATTGTAATAATCTGTGATTAAGGTTTTTCAAACTCTCTAGATTTGATAAATTTGAATGGTTCAGGTAACGTATTTACAAAGATCTTGGCCTATCTGCGAAATGCCTTTAATCAAAGGATTTGAAGGTTTTTGTTTTGCTCTCTTTGCATATTGCAATGGAACCTACAAAGGAAATGACGGTCCTGCAAATATATCTTTCCCACTTTAGAAAGGTCGTTAACTATAACGCGAAACGGAACTTACCCAGTCTCTTCAGTGGCGGGTTAAATAAGATTTGGCTATTTATAAGCACATCCCAACGGAACTTCTTCATCCAGTGGAAATGGCACCGCTAGTTAAGAAAGGACGGAAGACCACCGCTGCCGACGTTATAGTTACTATCAGTCTGTACATGCAACATGATAAATATTACTCCGACCATCAACAACATTGGGGCAGAGATTATAATCTCTTGCCCGGGGTCCTTCAATAAAAGTTGAAAGGTGAAAGGGTTTTTTTACTACCTCTGCAAGTTCCAAAAAGTGCCTGCGGCAACGTCTTTCAGTGCCTCAGTGAGGCATTTCGGAAAATTTTTTTTTTTAGTTTTGGGCTCATCTTCTTACCTTTGGAAGAAACTTGAATCGAGTTTCCTCCTAACAGTTTTCAGAGGTCATTAATTTATGTTTGACCTGATCTGTTCCACATCCTTAGGTAATAACGAGTTCCTCAACTTTCAGCAATTATCACCCAGTATCACGCGATCGCTATCGAGATGCGAATTGGAGGTTCGAGCTTCCATTGTGTAGTCCGTTAAATTGCCTTCTATATCAAAACCCTTCATTCCCACATTGACTTTTCTACTCATGAAAATTTAGAAAAAAAATAAATAAATAAAACAGGGGAGAGGAAGAGAAGGAAAGGAAGGGGGAGGAAGGAAGGAAGGTTGACAGTTTAGCGGGGAAAAGAGGTGAGGGAAGGTAAGAAAGTACATTTGTGCACGTAATGGCGCGCAACGTGCACGTTTCGCGCACGTACACGTTTCGCGCGCGCAGTGCATGAGATTTGCGCGCGAGTGTGATGCTGAGATACACACGAACGTTACTGTATACTAGCACATAAATCAAAAACTAGTGATACGTGGGTTTCAAACGAAACTACAAATTAAAGTATGCCTTAGTCATACATCCACACAGGTAACTGTAACAGCTGGGTGCATTTAACAATCTTCCGAGCACTCATCCAGGAAGTCTTTCTAACCCAATATTATACTCTGACTAGATACAGGTTGCACAAGTTATCACATTTACGCAAGTATAAACATTTCCTTTAACTATTCTATTCGTGTATTGCAAGTATACATCAAGAATATTTACAGCGTAGAATATAGACACGTAAATAACTTTTCTTTGCAACACTAATTACTCTTACTGATGGGTGGACAAACTCTCTTTTTGTTCTCAAACAAGTTGGTCCTAGTAAAACACAAACACTTCAAGTATTTACAATTAAATTTTCCCTCCTATTTCCCATAATAAAAAAATTACTTGTCTGTGTCATAAGGACCTGTTATTATAAGGAGAAATTCTGTCTGATCACTCAGTAGATGGTAAGGGGTCAATAGTGTTCCCTTGAATGGTCACATCTCTTTTGCTCACTGACATATCATACACACGATGCATAATGAAAATTTGCTTAGGAAGCCTGGTAACAAGTTTGCACGAAAGTGAGGTCCGTCGGGCCACTGTGTTTCTCTTCCTTCGGAGGCTTTTACCTTGGTTAACACAAAATGAGCTCGGTTTCAAACACCTTGTAAAAGTATGTTTTTTAGTAACAAATTGATTTCATTTGAATTGCCACAGAAACACAGTACAGTAAAGCTTCCACTGACTAGCACAAAATTTGAAATCATCACCTGGCCAAAAACAAAATTTCCCCAGAACCTACTGCCCCAGGACAAACATGTCCTATCTATTAAGGAAAGCCTGTACAGCTGAAAGGTTTTGATTTAAATAAAAACTGATAAAAATAAATTTGCAAGTGAACAGTTCTGGTTTGGCAAAACAAAGCTTGAACTTGTCAAAAGAAACTGTCGTGATTTAAATTGTTCCTATGTTACTCTACTTCAGAAAGCAAGCACAACCCTGTATGATTTGGTTTCCATTTTCACTGAAAACGGCATTCTGATGCATGTGCATCAAAAGTTGTCCCAGAGTAAAATACTGACTGCATTTTTTGACCTACATTACACAGCTTCTGCTCAAACTAAACTTCATCTTTTTATCATTTTTTTCACTGCTTCTGTCCAATATTATCACAGAATGCTCAAGTGCACAATATTTGAGAAAATTGATTTCACAGCAAAAAAGAAGAATAGTTCAAAATCTAGTCTGTGATTCTAGAAAAAAACTTATGGTGTACATTGTCATGTACAAACACTCAATGATACCACAGTTTCCATTCCTGTCTGTACTTCAGATGAGTTTTAAAACCAATTTTACAGTAACACAAACATTGCTCAATTTAAAAGTAGCAAAATATCAGAAATCGAAGTTCTTGTAAATGCTGTGTTACAATTTGCAGCTTAAAACTTAGAAAATAGGAATTGAAAGAATCAGTTACAAAGAACACAACATTCTCAATTGCACCTTCCTTCAGATGTCTCAACAGGGAATTGCCATGTAAACCTCGTTCTCTGGAAGTGCCGCATGCTACCTTCATGTACCTTTGGGTAAATCTTCTTATATAATATATAGTGTCTAAACAACTTGAAAAGGAAGGCTGAAATGGCAATGTACATGTACTTTAACTTCTATCTGAGTGTTTTTTCCTTCAACCACTAATCTACATAGTGATTGAAGAACCACTAGTTTGTGGTTTTTTTTTTTACATGATTGTCTCCAGTTCCAGTCTGTGGTTTAAAAATCATTTTCTGATAAAATCTTTTCTTGACAGGATCTGAACAATAAGTGCTTATATCATCAATGCTTTTTTCACCAAAAAGAAAAAAATTAGTAATCATAAAGTGGTGACAGCAGTTAATGCATATCTATGAAATTTTGAACCTCATGAATTCTCAACTGAAATCCCTAATTCTGCCCTCATTATTCAGCATCACCAGGGGAGTAAAAGTGAACAGTATCTGTCCATAAAATATCAAATTGCAGAGCTTAAATAATGGATTGGATTAGCATCTCAAATTATCAAATGTTATTTCTTTCAAACCACAGATGGAACTAAGAAATTGAAACCATTTTGGTCACTTTCAAAGCCAATTTTTTTTTAAAATGAAAAGTCATTAATATAATAAGCTAATGACAAGTTTCAAAATTGAACATTTGCACGCTGCTGACAGATCAGAAAGTTTGACGGCTTGACAGCAATTGAAAAGACCTTGACTAAAAACTAGACATTAAAATCAAAGTCTACGTAACATTATAAGAAAAATTGAGTGTAACATGACTAACAAAAGGAAAAAGCAAAACATCATCTAACTTGTAGATTGTAACTATCATTTATGACTAAGTCATATCATGTACAAGGTTAAACTACACAAGCCTGTCTTGGATTCATGAGCAGGACTGAGCTCTAGCCCAGCCAGAATGATGTTTGTACAACAGAACCTTCACTGAAGCTATTTCTGATGTCTTGTATCAACACTATATTCTCTGCTTGACTGTCATCACCTCATCAAATTATCAGTCTCCTTGCTGATCAGCAGTATTATTTGATTCTTGGCTGGGACGTCTGAAGTTCCTTTTCAACACTACGCGTTTCTTCTTAGGCGATGGGGGCTCTTCATCATTTTCTTCATCTTCATCATCATCACTCTCTCGGTTACTTTCCCCGTCTTGATCCTTGCTGCCATTCATTAATGGTTCAAGTCTTGGAGCATCTGGATATACTCTGAAATCAAATTGAAACTAGACAAATTAAGATTTCTAAAACAACATTAACAAAAAAAAAAAAAAAAAAGTCTTTTAATAGGATTACACAATTACTGGTCAACCAGTAGTTTCCATTGTGGTCCTTGCAAACAAATGAAACAAATGTTCTAAATTGAACATAACATCATTAAGAACATCATTAAGAACCCCAACCGGCCGGAGGCAAACTAGTATTGTATTGTATTGTAATCTTTATTTAGACACGATCAATTCATCAGCCTATAAAAATACATATCACATACGCTAAGATATTTAAAATTAAAACTACATACTATAACACTAAAGCTGTTTTCCGGGAATGCAGTGCGTTAGATTTTAAAAATGTCATTGATCTTACATTTAAATAACCCCAGAGACTCTGTGTTCCTTATATCGCGTGGTAAACTGTTCCATAATGTGGCGCCATTGTAGCTAAAGCTTTTTCTGTAATAATTAGTGCGCGGTAGTGGAACATTAAGCTTATTTTCAGAGTCCCTGAGGTCATAAGCAGAATAATAGTTGGCTATTTACAAGCGTGGCCAAGGATGTGAACTCGGGGCTACTGTGAAATAAATCCAGTGATGAGGGTGGGACTCAAACCCGGGAGCGGCGGATTACGAGTCTGACACTCTAACCACTCGGCCACACTGCCTCCTTAAACATTGCAAGCCTATGGGGTTAAAGAAATCTATACTCCCAGAAACATTTGTTGGGACTTTACTGCCTCCACAGCCCCTCCTGTTCTGGTCAGAATATGAAGTAAAGTAAAGACATCTAAACCAGTTATGGTTGGTTTTTATCATACTAGTTCAATTCTGATGACTATGAAATTTAGCACCTCACTTGTCATATCCGATAGGATACCATCTTATTTAAATGACATGTCAACTGGTTAAGAACCAACCTGCTGGCAGAATAATGATTTAATTCTGTTCCAGGCAAATAGGTCTCAAAACTATCTGTTCATTTTTGAAAGTGCTTACTAAACTTTTCCTAACAATATATTTTTAAGAAGAGAATCATTGACCACTTGTTTGGACTTTGTTTGGTTGCAACCAAATGTAGGATCCTAAAGGGCAATGCTGGGAAAGTAGACATTTTTTCTTTGCACTATTTCTTGAAAACAAAGGGAATACATCAAAACATCTCTTCTGGCAGGGTACATTTACCTAAGCAAGAGAGCAATAGACAGTTGCAGTGTTGTAAAGCCTAGGTGCTCACACGTAGATCACTCCTTACCTCCTTACAATTATCACAGCTCTTCTTGCTTTTACATCTTGAGGTCTGATACAATGTGTAATGTCATCAGCTGCATAACCACTGTTTGAAACAGAGAAAAAAAAAGTATGGAATGTGTCAATTTCATTAATACTGAGCTCAGACAATAAAAGTCTTGACTGGAGTCAATGTGATGAACATTGAACAAGTTACTCATGGATTCTAAATCATGTGTGAAAATTTGGGTAAGAAGCAAAAAATTCCTAGAATATGAAAGTATGGGTGACATCTAATATCTTGCACTGTGACTTTCCTTTAACATACTACCCTTATCTTTTCAAATAAAAATTGACATATTTACACATATATTCCTAGTGCCTTAGTACTAACAGGAAATAAAGATAACCAATTCAATTTGATATTCATTCATGACAATGAATATGATGTAATATCAGTTCTCTGATAAATGTTATCACAACAATGGAAAGAAACGTCCAGTAAGTGGAAAATCAAATGCCAGTCACTCTCAGAGAAGAATGCCTCTTTGTTTTGAAGGATCCGATTTTCAATTCCGCAATCCACTGGTAATGTAATTTTAAATGCCGCAGCAGTACACTATTGAGAGGGATGAGTCACTTGTTCTGCGAAAGAAAAACAAGAAAAATATGAACATAGCAAGCTCACCTTAAAGTTGTCACGCAGCCTCGAGGTAGTGGAAGTGTCAAGACTGGCGTTGATGTGCGAATAGGTTTGAAACTGAATTTGCAGCCAAAACTGAGCGAGGATTCGCTGAAAAACGAACACGAAACAATCGGACGGTCAAAAATGTGTGGTGGATCGATGTGCGAAACTATACAACCTCCAGGTTGATAGTCATTAATCACAGCACTGTTCACAAAGCCTTTAGGTACGATTCCGGCCTTCTCCAGCCGCAAAACAACCAAATCGTAAATCCACTGCGGAATTTCGTCGACTTCTCCCCGAGGAAAAAGTCTTTCCCGGCCGGGTCCTCGTTCTGCGAGCTGTTTTCCATACGTGTAGCCCTCTCCAAAGAAATATTTAACACGTAATGGTGCTCTATCAACTGTCCTGCTTTTATAATTCCCTTCATCTGCATAATGAACTATTTCGTCGATTTTTTGTTCAATTTTGTCGCATTCCTCTTTGTCGAATAAAATTCGCTGACGAATTCCCTGATGAACTTTCTGCAGTTCAATTTCTCTGTCATGTGTTGAATGATGGCGATGTAAACCAAAACTTTGGTCATGTTTCCGCTTTCTATTTTCCCAGAGGTGTTTTTTGTTGGCAGATGAATTCTTGTTAAGCTTTTCTCGTAAGTCTACATAGGACTTTTTCTCTGGTTCGGCACCCGCCATCTTGTTTGCATGCATAGATTTTTGCCAGTGTTTTCTAACCTCGTTTCCGCATGCGATGGAGTCACTCGCTTCAATCCCACTCGACCAAGAGTATCTAACGGTTCCGAACACACACTGAAAGCCAAATTCCTCTCTGCTCTTGAGCCTTGTTCATTGTTTTTGGTTTTTTGTTTCTTTTTGTTTTGTTTTATTTTTTGTTTTGTTTTTTTTGTTGTTTCATTTATTCATTTCCTGGATCCTTTATCTCTGAAATTAGACGTCAAACAATATTTAGCGTAGCTGAATTATTTAAGGTGATTCCAAAACTATCTTCGAGGCAAAGTTGTACATGTAGCACAAATTATGATGATTTGAAGGTTTACATTCTTTAAACGCACGCGTTTATTTTTTCCTCGCTTTCAAGTCCGGGCTCGCAATACATCTTCGCCATTTAAAGTAAACAAATTATTGATGTAAGTTGTCTTGCATTATGCAGATGGCACAGAGTTTGCGGCATTTGAATCCTTAATACGGAGCCCTATAAGGGACACACATCTTTTTTATTTTAGTGCCACTTTTAGTGCCACTTTTACTGCCACTTTTACTGCCACTTTTACTGCCACTTTTACTGCCACTTTTACTGCCACTTTTACTGCCACTTTTACTGCCACTTTTACTGCCACTTTTACTGCCACTTTTACTGCCACTTTTACTGCCACTTTTACTGCCACTTTTACTGCCACTTTTTGTGCCTGGGAACGAGTTTGAATTAGCGGAAGCTCGTGTTGTTTTTGGAACAACATGGCGGAGAGAGCGGAAGCGCGGGAAACATGTAGCGATCTTTTGAAGGTAAGCTTGTGAATATTCATAATATCGTATGGTATCTTCATAAATATTCAAGTTCTAAGAGTCGGCTGAGCGGAGTGGAATGAGTTCATTGTTCTGCATTTCTGAATCACGTAGCTGTTTGTTTCTGTCAACACTCGTTGTCATTGTGCGAACTGTACTTGTTGCGTTGCAGTAAGGATCAAATAAGCTAACCAAACCATGCGAACGAAAACAAAATCAGCCCATCTTGAAATGTATTAGGCGTCCCGCTTTCATTGTTGTATAAATTAATGTTGTGCTCACTTCCTTAACAAACATTGTGTGTATAATATAAGCAACTGCTGGTTTTGTGCCGTGCCATATTAGTCAAATCTTGGGGTGTCCATCCTCCACAGGGCATTTGAATAAAAAAAAAAAAAAAAGAAAATGGTCAATAATATTATTAAGCCCGACTTTATTGCCAGTTTACAAGTTACCCTTATTTTTTAACAATGGCCTGATTTTTTTCCGGCAGGTATGGTTACTGTAATTTTTGGGGGCTTCCATTCCATTATGTATAATCCAAACATAGTTTACAGATTTCTTCATTTTTCTACAGGTTTGTAATTTCTTACAAACACGAGGAGTGACGCAGGAGATTATTGAAAGTTTTAGATATGAAAAGGTGAGTTATGCTTTGTCTGTGGGTACAAGAAGGATAGTTGTAACCGCAATAACAAATTGGCCACAATTTTCATGCTTCTAGCTTGTAGAGCAACCAGAATTCCGTTGGCAGGGTATGGGAACAACAGCAAAACTAGTTTGAGCTGCTAGGTAATTGTTTCAGGTGGGAATATATCCCTTGCCTTTTCTGCATTGAGCTATAAGATATTCTTACTAGGTATTTAATGCTATTAATGCCCACAAAGAGAAATAGAATGGGCCATATTTCACTGGAATGACTCTCTTCCTATATCATATATTAATAGCTTTTTAAGTCATGAATGCATGCTTGATAGTGCTTTTTCACCAGCACAATTATTACCTTGTTTGCTTGCTTTCCTGCTGACATTAAAATAAATTATGCTTTCAGAAATACAAAAATATTGTAGTAGAATTGACCATTTAAGTTCAGTAATTCCTGTTCACTATTGTAATAAATGGTAAACAATAGATTAATGTATCCCTAATGAAATGGTAATAAAAATATTTTAAAGGTGGAAAGAAGACATTTAAAGGATACCATAGGTGTGTATACATAAAGTTAGAATACTAAATAATTATTTTCAATTAAAATGTCATTAGTATTGAAGGTAAGTAACAAATAGTAAACCTCGGTCATTTATAATTTATTTAACCATCAAGTCACATTTTCAGATGGATGTGGAAGCCATAATGCAAGCAAAGGACAATGAGTTGGTGCTTCTTGGACTTGACAAGAAAGGAGACATTCTGAGCTTGAGAAATTTTGTACAGAAATTGTCCAAAGAGTCCTCAGATGTCAAGAAAAGATCTAAAAAAATGTCACTGTTACATGAAGTTCTGGAAAATGGTAAACAGAAAAAAAGCCTTAAACAGCAAAAAGATGGGAAAGTTCTACCAAAGATGCGAAAGGTGCAACTAGGATGGCTGCATTTTGATGCCGAGGAGCAGTGTTTTGTTTCTGTGAGAATGGCCAAGGGAGGTGGTACACGAGAGGTTGAAATTGAGCTAAATGCAGACAAAGACGACATCATTGGCATTGCCAAATCCATATTTTTCACCGATGGTAACAGTAACTTTGGGCCTGAACAGCTGATGACATTTGGACTGGCCAATTTCCAGCACAAAGACATTTCAACAATAAAACTTTCTGGTGTTCATTTGGCATTTACACTGCAGCGCTATGTAGAGAAATGCAAGATGTGTAGAGTCAGGCTGTACTTGACTTCAAAGATCAACACTTTAGATGATGTGTCCCTTCTAAAACCAGCAGATCACTTAAAACCAGCATCTACCAGTAAACTAGAGAGAAAGGAATCTGGCTTGAATGATGACGAGACCAAGTCACGGACACTGACAAAATTAGAGGAACGGCGGAAAATCATTTCTGAGCAAGATGCTGACTATGAAGAGTCATTGGCTACTGACAAGGCTAAAAGGGAAAAGTTGATGAAAGAGGTAAAATTATGGTCTGTTAAACAATAGTATTCAGAGTGGCCTTCTGCTCATATCCAGCGACAGCCTAGTATGTAATAATCATGGTATGGCTCTCCAGGAGCTACGATAACAACATTGACTCTCCATCCACTTTGTGTGACATTTCTTCAATGTTTTAACTGAGTTTTCAACCAGGTGGTTTATTAAAACAAAGAAATGGGTTTGTTGTAAAAAATAACTCATTGTATCTAAACATGGAAAAAGGCTTGTTCATCATATCATTCTGTATTTCATTACTTTTTGTTTTTAAACTATGGTTTTCCACAAGGAGGATTGCTTAACTGTTGTACTGTGTTGATTCAGGTACAAGATGTACAGCGACAAAACAAGTTGCAGCAAGCCAGGCTCTTGAGGATACCTCGGGAGCCAAAGGAGAGTGAAGAAAGTATATTGAGTCAGTTTGCTAGACATAACGTCTCGTAGTCACGTTGACTACGAGACGTTATGTCTAGCAAACTGACTCAATTATCGAACACGTTCCTGGCCTCGGCCCACAAAATTTCATCACAAAGAAAGTATATTGGTAGCAATTAAAGTTCGCCATGTATCTCTGGGTATTGTGAAGCGCAATTTTCGTGAATCCAATTGCATGGCTTGTGTTTATGACTGGGTGGGCTCCTTGAGTATTATTCCTGAACACTTCCAGCTATTAGACTACGCAGGAAGAATGTTGTTACCTTCACAGCCAGTAAAGCAAGCAAAAAACACTACACTGTACATGAGTGAGGCTATGTCAACACCACGTCTTGAAGATGAGGAAGTAACCTTCTTTGGGTTTGGAATCAATGAATGGGAGCCTCTTGATGATTCTATTTACTTTATGCATCCCATAAGTGAAACTATCCCTGAACAACTTCTGGATGACGATGAGAGGTAATATGTTATGTCATTTTCAGTGTCTTATGTAAACTTAATTGACAAGAAATTTGACAATCTTATGTTTGCCTCACTGAGTAAAGGTTAAACACAGTCCAGCACTCTAACCAATTGAGCTAACCGGGGGGGAGGGCAGTCACTTAAGTATGTTATTTATAACCCTTCTTGTGACTCAGATCTGAATCCATTCTCAAACTTGTTTGTTTTGCTAAGTACATGCATGTTTATCTTTCAGTGTCATTGGTGGACATGAACAAGAATCCCACGTTCAGCAACAGCTAACCAAGGTTTGTTACTTTTGCTGTGTTTTGACAATATATTAGACTTAGTTACAATACAGAAATAAACCTTAACAAAAAACTGACAAATGCATAGCACACAAGTTTTCTTTGTTTACACGACTGCCTGTTGTTTTGCCACATTTATGCAGATCTGAACTGCAGCAATCATTAGACAAGTGCTGAGGGTAATTGCCTTGAAGGTAACTAAAGAACATTTGTTTTTGCAGACTGATGGAAGAAAGAGGACAGCTGATGGAGGACGCCTTTTTCGCCAACATTACCTGCCATTATTGGCAAGGCAACAGGTTAAATAAAGCCCAAAAATTAAGCTGTTAGTGATGCGTATGCATTCTAATCTAAATAATTACAAAAATTACAAGTTAAACAAAACGTTTTACAAGTATGAAGTCTGTTTAGACATTCAAATTAGGAATGTCAATCACAGTCAAGATTAGAGGGACTAAGAACATATCATATGCCAATGTGTCTGGTTATCTGTCACCATAAAATGGGTAAAATGTTTGTGGTTCATTATCCCATCACAGGACAACAATTTCCTTTTTAAACAAAGCAGTTTATTTCTTTCTGTCCAGAGCCCAGTGCTCTTTGGAAATATTGGCAGGGAAAATGAACAAGAAATGACTGACAACAGAGAAAGCAGGGGAAGTGCAAGCAGAGACAGTAGTGGAAGCGGCAGCGGAAGCCATGGCGGAAGCAGTGGTGGAAGCAGTGGCAACGGCGGGAGCAGTAGTGGAAGTAGTGGCAGGGGAAGCAACAGTGAAAGCAGTGGTGGTAACGAAAGCAACGGCAGAAGCAGTGGTGGAGGCGGTGGCAGAAGTAGTGGCAGCGGAAGCAACAGTGGGAGCAATGGTGGAAGTAGTGGCAATGGAAGCAACGGCGGGAGCAGTGGTGGAAGTAGTGGCAGCGGAAGCAACGGTGAAAGCAGTGGCGGAAGCAGTGGTGATAGCAGCAGTGGAAGTAGAGTAGCTGATGTCACTAAAAGGCTGAGGTACAAATTCAATTTTTAAAATCTCATGCCTTTACTTAGTGTACCATAAAGCACTACCACAATCATAGGGAAATTAGGTTATTCAGCAGAAAGGTGTATCATACTTTACTACCAGTGAATATTCTTACAGGTTTACCCTATGCTGTTTTGGGAAGGGGGGATAGTCCTTGGGTAGTGCTTGTTAAATCAAATGCACCTGACTCGTCCAATTCCCAATAAACAGAATATGCAATTTTTCATTTAATTTTTTTTCTAGAATAACCTGTTATTAATGGGTTTTCTCATTTCTTAATTTTTCTTTGTAAACTTATTTCGTGTACCATGTCTTGTTCCTTGTTATAGAAGATAAACGATGAACCTCTCAGATTTAGTGATACCTAAGTTCTTTAACTTTATCACCAGAACTTTAAGGGTGAAGCGATCGCTTGTCCTTCAAGACCTTGTAACAGAATTCCTTGTTGGCGATATTATGACTTGCGAACTGAAGGTCATTATGGTAGACGGACACGGGAAAGACGAAAGAGGGGAAGACTTGAAAGGAATTTACCGAGACGCCCTATCAAGTTTTTGGCAAGAATTCTATGTTTCTTGTACGCGCGGAGAAAGGGGGAGGGTTCCTTCCATAAGGCACGATTTTCAGAGCGACACCTGGACTGCCATTGCACGCATTATCGTCAAAGGTTACGAAGATCTGGGGTATTTTCCAGTGCTGCTAAGCAAAGCATTTGTGATCAGTACTATGCTTGGTGAAAAGGCAGTTTCTGATGACATTCTCCTTCACTCATTCAAACAGTACCTTTCCAAAAGTGAAGAACAAGTTGTGTGCGAGGCATTGGGTAGACCCGTGGAGGAATGGGATAGTGACGACAAAGATGATGAAGACCTTCTTGAACTGCTGGATCGCTTTGGATGCAGAAGTCTTCCAACCAAAGAGAACATTAAGAGTCTGATACTAGAAGTAGCTCATAAGGAAATCATTCAAAAGGCACAATATGTGGCTGATTGCTGGCATTACATTTTTAGAGGGTCCCTGGCAGAGGGTAAATTATCAACTCTAGAGGGAGTATGTAGTGTTTACCAGTCGTTAGAGCCAACTACAAAGAAAGTGCTTGGCATGCTTTGTGCTTTACCGGGCACTAATGCGGAGCGCTCGGCGTTAGATTACTTGAAACGCTTCATAAGAGGGTTAGAGACCTCACAACTTAAGTCCTTCTTAATGTTTACAACTGGAGCAGATGCCATGTGTGTTTCATGTATTAATGTTGGTTTTACAAAACTAGAGGGATTGGGAAGGCGCCCAATCGCTCACACATGTGGTTGCGTTCTTGAATTGCCTTCCACTTATGATACTTACGCAGAATTCCGCGCAGAGTTTACAAATGTTTTGGCCAAAGAAAAGTGGCAAAATGATATTATGTAATGATTTTGGTGTTACACGTAGCTTGCTTTGTACTGCGTCTTCTTAACTTGCACATGTTTATTGTTTTGTTATTTTCCTTAGCGAACCTTGACATTAGAAAACCGAGACAGTCATCTGTCAGGTTGCATTGTTAACTGACGAAAGTCCAATAAAATTTATCGTGTTCAAATTGAATATATTTATCTGCCATGGCAAGAAGATAGACAAACATTTACCTCCATGGGGTTGGATGTGCCACGGCCCGCTCTTGAAAGCATCATCTGTAGATCTCAGTGAGACTCCACAGGTAACATAGCCCTGATTTTTAATTGTTCAGGCCCCGATTGTTCAAAGAGCGGATAACTCTATCCAGCGGATGAAGTGTAGAAGTTGTAATACATTTTGTCAGCTGGACGGCGACTTACCCGTTCTTTGAACAACTAGGACCTGACCGCTCTAAAAACGGCAATGATCTTGGCAATTGGTTCGAATTCTAAGGAAACATTGCTCCGACGAGCTATGAGAGCAGACCCACAGCGCCCAATGCTTTGCCAACTTGTTCTAATATAATAAGTCATTCCCCTCAACGCCCAAATTCTTTACAAGAGAGGTGAGAGGAGAGCGCAAAATAGGCAGGCACGGAGAGTATCGCCGCGGGGAGGTGGGATAGTCGTCAATCCTTCAGCAATTCGCGAGAAGACAGATTACGCGCGAACTGAGAAACTCGGTTAATGTTATGCTTGTGGTCAGCGGCATTACTTGCAATCGCCCTAATTGTCACTGGGTCGGTAGCGTTTAAAGTCAGGGAGTTTCTTAAATTGTTATGAGATCAAGTCGAATTTCCCATCAATAATTTAATGGGAAATTCGACTTTATCTCATAACAATGTATCCTTTAATCTAGGAGCCATTTCTTCTTTCTAAAATTATTTGTAGTCTTGGATTCATTTCTTTTATTCAACACATTGTAGGTAGTCAAAAACAGACAATTCTTTTCTTAGGTTTTTTTATGTCTGACATGGTTAACCCAACGTAAGGTATGTGGTTGACCACGAATATCATCTAACGGCTTGAATCCATACGTTTAGACCAAAAATAAGAAAAATTAAGAGGAACTCGTCAGCTTGATTCAGTCGACTTCTGTAATTGAAAGTAAAAGTAATTTTAACCAACCAAAGTGCAGCGTCTAAGAATGTTCCGCAAGTGGAACACTCAAGTGACTTATTACGTAACTCCGCTAAGTTTCGAGTTCTCTTAAGAACATTGCGCACTATGCCAATGCCTAAGCGCTTCTGATAACGTTCTGTGCTATTCTGTCAGACGCGGAGTCAATAACAACACTGAAAAAAGATGGATAGTTTGGCTTCTTTCGATTACTTGACAGCTCATTAAGTTTTCGCGCTAAAGTGTGTTATCACTATAGGTCATCAATAAGGTCCAAGAGAGCAAAGTATAATTGGGAAGCCTCGTCGATGGTAGTGGGCGTGTCTAGTCGCTCGTCTTCCATTATCATTTCTGCCAGATCCTTGAAGGCAGGACAACATCCTTTTGCTTGTGGTCGCGTTGCGCACATATCCTCTGCAATTTCAATTTCGTCTACATCGATCGGGGTACAATAACCTTGCGCACCTTTCAGCTCCGGAAGAAAGTAAAGAATATCTGGCTTTCCAGAAGGAGATTCCAGATTGGTAGATGGTCTAATTCTATGAACATTCCACTCCAGGACAACTCTGTGTAGCTCTTCTTGCATCAAATCCATAAAACAGAATTTCAAGCATTCTCGATGTATAACGTTGTCATCATTGTAAAAACCAGAATCTCTTAAATTCTTAAAATACTCTATCCACCAGTCTGCGCATCCCTGTCTCAAACGTCCCCACCATGCTTCTATTCTTTGATTTGAGGTCGATTTTCCATAAATAAAACTCTTTTCTCCGGAAAAATCATCCTCAGAGGACCTGCGAAAGAATCGTTGAATAGCTGCCACGTTCACATTCTCAGTTCCCCTGTCTCCCCGAATAATGCGTGCAGTAGCTCCTAACTGCCTAACACAGTCAAGATAAAACTGAGCTACTATTTTGGGGTCGTTATTTGAAGATGCTACCTCAAGCCATAAGATTCTTCTACTGAAACCATCTATGGCACCGTGGACACAGAAACCAAAAGGTTTCAATTTGTCATAACCGTCAATATGCCATATATAGTTTGGCCCTTTAGATCGGTAGACCCTTCTTCGAAGTCTACGCCTTGATCGGTGTTCCACTCCATCAGGGTCAAAGACCTTCAATACCTGCCGAACAACTTCTCTCGTAGTAACCAGTCCGTGATGATTTACGAGTCTCTGGTGCATTGCTCTGTGCCCAAGAAGACTACCGCTTCCCCTTAATTCCCCTTGCACTACCTGTACTATTTCATCTAGGTCGCTTTTAAAGCGGCGTCTTCTACAACCCAGCCTCCTTAGAATCCTTTTCAAATGTCTCAGACTAATACATAAACCATGCACAATTGCTAGGAACAAAACAATTTCTTGAGCAGCAAATCCAAGGTTAAAGTATGTTTCAATTAGTTCGTCTCGAGCGAGAGCGTTACCTCTGGTTGTGTAGAGTGCGTGACATGTTTTGTCGAGTTCATGAACCCAAAAGGGTGTCGGGTAAAAGGGAGAAAACGCATGTGCTCGAAGTTTTGGAAATAAATATAACCTTGTGTTTCATTAATCTGGTTGATTTGAGTGTGTAACATTGGCGACCCTGCCAGGACTGGACCGAAGAGGCTTATCATCGACGAAGAACTGCCTTGGGTTGTGAAGGACAAAGTAATTGGCACGCTTGATTGATTCGTCGAGCGTGAGTTGGTTGTGGTCGATTGCTGTCGACGGCGGACTGATCTTGACGTAAAGTGTCGCATTTCTTTTGTGAACGGCTGATTGAACTATTGGTGAGTACGAAAGATTATTTCTTGGAAGTATGATGGACACCGAGAGTCTGCAGATCGAAATTCAGGCCGCGTTGTGTTCCTTGAGCGAGGAAAGGCTTAAAGAAGTTTGTAGTGGGCTGAACATTACTGTACCGCCTGAGAGCAAGGGAAGGTTGGTTTTTATCCGAGCTCTAAATAAATACCTCGAAACGGAAGAATTAGATAATGAGAAGCTCAAAAGTGTTGTCGTCATCTCTAAGTATGCAGGGAAAATTTGTACCGGAACAGAAAACGGAACCGCCGAAAGCTTCTGAAAATAGTAAGGCGACCGTCAAAATAGAGCAAAATCCCGCGGTGTCAATTTCAAAATTCAAACGCGACTTCAAGATTTCGGGCCAGATTGGCGACGCGTCGCAGAAGGATCGTTTGAGTTTTTCCTCGCTAGTACATCAAATTGAGAATGGGTTAAAGAACGACTATACAGAGGATGAAATCAAAGAGGCTGTGATAAAAGCGATAAATCCGGCGTTAAGCCTAAGAAGTTATTTGGAGGGTAAGGTAGATTTAACACTGGCCAAATTGAGGAGAATTATGCGTTCTCATTATCAGGAGAGAACAGCAACCGAACTATATCATCAGTTGAGCTCAACTGTCCAACAGCCAAAGGAAAAACCTCAAGAATTCTTGATCCGCCTTCTCGATTTGAAACAGAAGATCTTGTTTGCATCTCAAGAAACTGACTCGGACCTGAAATATGATCCGACCTTAGTACATGGCATGTTTGTCCATAGTTTTTCCCTTGGCCTGCAAAATGAGAATATCAAGATCGAAATGAAGCCCTACTTGGAAAAGAAATTTATAAGCGATGAAGAACTATTCGAGAAATTAAATGTGTGTTTCAGTGACGAACTGGAGCGATCACAGAAATTCGGTTCACAGCTAACCCCCAAGGTAAATACTGTTCAAAAGGGAGGGGACAAGCAGGAGACAAAGAATAATGGGGTGGAGGAAGGTCTCATGAAAGAACTAAGGGAGCTCAAGGCAGAGGTGGCCGCAGTCAAAGAGAGAGTTCGGGCCCCACTCCGGGTTCAAACCCCCCTCACACAACAGCCTATGAGACAACCCCCACGGTGTAGGACCTGCCAACAAAGTGGGAATGGATGGCCGTGCAACCATTGCTTCAGGTGTGGGGCGAGTGGCCATTATGTACGCGAGTGTAATGCCCAATTCAGCCGACGCTCTCCAGCAGAATTCCAGGGAAACGGCCAGAGGTCACGTCCATGGGACAGGGTGTGACCAGGCAAGAAAACCAGTCCCGTTACGTGCAGTGTGGAAAACAAAGCACAGACCATGTACCACTTAACCGCGGCGGAGCCTGTAAGACCAATAGATATTATTCAAAAGAATGTCAAGTAAAATACAGAGCTGTGCATAAACCAGTTTGCATGGCTATACAGGAACTTGAGAAACAGAAAGCAGCCGGAGATGATGGCCATGATTTGAACACGACGTTTCCCTGCCACCTGACGCCAAGGCAGCAGCTCGGACTGACAAAAATCGTGGGACGGAGGTGCGTGGTAAAATGCCTAATGCAGGGAAAGGAAGTGGAGGCATTATGGGATACAGGTTCCCAGGTTTGTGTTGTGTCAAGGAAGTGGCAACAAACTCACTTACCGCAGGAGGTGTTAAGAAATGTTGAAGAATTGTTGGGAGCAGGAGAAGAGCTGAATTTGGAAGCGATGAATGGGACAAACATTCCATTTGACGGTTGGATTGAGATCGGGTTTAAGTTGGCTGGGGACGATACAACTGCTCAGGAGCTGACAGTTCCAGTACTGGTGGGACAAAAGGAACAAGAGGACCCAATCATTGGCTTCAATGTTATAGAAGAAATCCTCGCTCAATATGGTGGAAACCACCAAGCGGCAAGTAACATCATTCAGCAGTCATTCCCTTCAATTCATCATACTCGCATAGGTACCCTGATCAATCTGATCCAGTCAAGAACACAGGATACCGGTACTGCAGCTGTTAAAGTCGGAAAGAGAGATGTTATGCTGCCAAAAGGAGAGGCAACGACAGTTAAGTGTCAAACTCACCTCGGACCAGTTCCAGAGGGGATGCCAGTAATATTTGAGCCCAAGGAAGACAGCGAGCTCCCAGACGGACTGGAATTGGGCGAGGAACTTACTAAAATAACCCCGGGAACCTCTAGTCACGTGGCCGTCGTGGTCCAAAACAATACAGACAGAAACATCTTGTTAAAGCGCAGAACAGAATTGGGCCGGATACACCTGGTAAAGTCAGTTCTACCAATTCCAAACACTCCCGACTCGTACTCTCGAGGAGACGAGGATTCTTACCCTGAAGCTACCTCGCATCCTGGTCAGGAACAAGATGGATGGGAGCCACCAGTTGACTTGAGTCAGCTAGAAGACAATGAACAATTGATCGTCCACGAAATGCTACGGCAAGAAGCTGGTGCCTTTGCAAGAAACGACGATGATGTTGGCTGCGTGGAGAACTTGGTGCTGGATATCCAGTTAAAGGACAATGAGCCAGTACAGAAGAACTATATCTCCATCCCCAAGCCACTCTATGGGGAAGTGAAAGAGTACTTAGAAGACTTGATTAATCGAAATTGGATCTGCAAGTCCCGTTCGGCTTACTCCTCACCCATGGTCTGTGTTCGCAAAAAGGATGGAAGTCTGCGACTTTGTATTGATTATCGAGAATTGAACAAGAAAACATATCCAGAACGACAGCCGATTCCCCGTATACAGGATATCTTAAATGGCCTAGGCGGCAACAGATGGTTTACAGTTCTGGACCAAGGGAAGGCCTACCACCAAGGCTTTATGACAGAAGAAAGCCGCCCCCTGACTGCATTCGTGACCCCCTGGGGATTGTATCAATGGAATAGAATACCGTTCGGGCTAATGAATGCACCGGCGGCATTCCAAAGGTGCATGAATGAATGTCTAGATGGCTTACGTGACAACATCTGTATCCCCTACCTGGATGATGTCTTGGTGTATAGTACAACCTTTGAGCAACACGTTCAGGATGTCCAACAAGTCCTGCGTCGACTGCAGGAACATGGGATAAAGTTAAAGCCATCAAAGTGCAAGCTCTTCCAACGACAAGTTAGATATTTGGGGCGGGTTGTTTCTGGCGATGGCTACTCTCTAGACCCAGAGGACACGGCCGCCGTACACAACTTGGCGAAACAAAAACCAGCAACAGTGGGTGATGTGCGTAAACTGCTGGGGTTCCTGAGTTACTACAGGCAATACATCCAGGATTTCTCACGCATAGCTAAGCCCCTGTACGATCTAATGGCTGGCCCTGATCTATTGGCTAATAATCATAAGGTAACATGGACAGAGGAACATCAGAAGCGGCTTGACATGCTGGTCGACCGACTAACTTCTCCTCCAGTGATGGCATTTCCCGACTTTACGAAGCCATTTGTACTTCACACAGACGCCTCACAAGAGGGACTTGGAGCTGTATTGTATCAAGAACAGGACGGGGAGCTCAGAGTTCTAGGTTATGCCTCTAGGACACTAACTCCAGCAGAGAAAAATTACCACATGCACGCGGGAAAACTGGAGTTCCTTGCCCTCAAATGGGCAGTAACTGAGAAGTTCCGTGATTACTTGTACTACTCCACCTTCTTCACTGTTTACACCGACAACAATCCACTAACTTACATTCTGTCGTCAGCTAAGTTGTCTGCAGTAGGGCACCGGTGGGTGGCAGAACTGGCAGATTTTAATTTTAACATCAAGTATCGGCCTGGCAAATCTAACATTGATGCGGATGTACTATCCCGCCTACCGCTAGATTTCAGTGCATACATGGAAACCTGTATTGCAGAAATGGAAAAGGACGCAATTTGCGCAACAAGTCAAGCAGTGATACATCAGGAAACAGACGCCACACCCTGGGTGGCAGCAGTTTCAGCAAGAGTTGGCATTGCTCACGCAGAACCGGGCGTCACAGATTTGGTTTTTCGCCAACTTACTTTAGAAGAAATATTAAGGGCTCAACGGGAAGACCCCGACATCTCACGAATCCTGGCCTACAAGAAACGGGGATATCCCCCACCAGGAGGAGAGCGGAAAAATGAGACTCGTACAACATCTTGCTACTTGAGAGCATGGAATAAACTCCATATATCAGCGGACGGGATTCTGTGGCGCCAAACTAAGAGTCGATTGCAGCTAGTATTACCCACAAAGTTTAAACAGTTGGTTTACCAAGAGCTTCACATTGAAATGGGTCATCTGGGTGCAGATCGAGTGGTGGACTTAGCGAGATCTAGGTTCTATTGGCCTTACATGCAAGAGGAAATCGAGTATTTCATCGCCAACAAGTGTCACTGCATCCAGCAAAAGAAGCCCCAAACCTCCCCTAGAGCACCAATGGAGAGCATTACGACAACTGCCCCTTTTGAGATGGTGTCTATAGACTTTCTTCATTTGGAGAAAAGCCAACGGGGATTTGAATACATTTTGCTGATAGTAGATCACTTCACAAGGTTTGCACAGGCCTACCCAACCCGAAACAAGACAGCACGAACGGTGGCTGAAAAGATTTACAATGACTTTGTACCACGATTCGGATTCCCAGCCCGTATACACAGTGATCAAGGAGGAGAATTTGAGAACAATCTCTTCCATCAACTACATAAGTTGTCTGGCGTTTCCAAGTCTCGCACCAGCCCCTACCACCCTCAAGGGAATGGGCAAGTGGAGAGGATGAACCGCACGCTATTGCCTATGCTGCGAACACTCCCAGATTTGAAGAAACGAAAGTGGGATGAATCACTCAACAAGATGATCCACGCGTACAATTGCACGAAGCATGAGGCGACAGGATACGCTCCGTATTACTTGTTGTTTGGAAGAACACCCCGCCTGCCCATCGACCTGATTTTCAATTTGAATCAAGAGAGTGCAGAGGGAGATTATAACACTTACGTCCAAAACTGGCAGCATGATATGAAGGAGGCATACCGGATAGCTCAACAGAATGCAAAGAAGACTGCCGAGCGCGGCAAGCAATATTACAACAAGAGAGTCTCAGGTGGCGTTCTTCAGCCAGGCGATCGGGTGCTAGTTAGAAATTTAACAGAGCGCGGTGGCCCCGGAAAATTACGATCCCATTGGGAGTGCGCTATCCACGTTGTGGTTAAACGAATGGGGGCTCAAAGCCCAGTCTACAAAGTGAAGCCCGAGAGTGGAGGTGGCCGCGCAAGAGTACTTCACCGGAATTTACTACTGCCTTGTGACGCTTTGGAAGCAGATGCCCCAAATCTGGGATTTGGTACACGACCCCCAAAATCAGCAGTAGAGAAACGACTTTTGTCTGTTTCGGGAAATGACCTACAGAATTCGGGGAAAGATGATGATGATTTCGGTAGTGTGGACCTTGTAGAGGAAATACCTACTGAAGTAAGAACTTCAAACTCAGTGTCTCCAGGACGCGATTTGCCTTCAGAGTCAATTGAGGATTCTGCGACTACTGAGGGCACCAATGGGCCATCCAGCGAAATACAACTTGCAAATGAAGGAAGTGCTGACAATGACGGATCAGAGGGAGAGGATATTGCTGAGCAGGACATGTGGACTCGGCCGCAGCGCCAAAGGAGACCGCCGCAGATCTTAACTTACAACTCCCTGGGAAACCCACAGTACCAGTCGGCTGAGCCAGGATTCAGCAGTTCACGCGTTAACGCCATTCAAGCCCCAGCTATCACAGCTATTCCTCCGGGAACACCCCTGTATTTCTGGGTGTGGCCATGCTGTTTCCAACCTGTCTACTACTCGAGGGCTTGAGAGGAGCCTCTTATAAGACTCAAACATTAAAAAAAAAGAAAATCAAAAGCACACAAGGTGCTGAAGGAGACAATATCAAACAACAGTTACAGTAGCTGCAGAGAACCCTGATAAATAGTTTTGTAATATTTAGAAGAACACTTTCATTTTCGGCGGGGGAGTGTGTAGAGTGCGTGACATGTTTTGTCGAGTTCATGAACCCAAAAGGGTGTCGGGTAAAAGGGAGAAAACGCATGTGCTCGAAGTTTTGGAAATAAATATAACCTTGTGTTTCATTAATCTGGTTGATTTGAGTGTGTAACAGTTGCAGGCAAATAATTCGGTAGCACGGCCCTTGACGTGGTGCAAATAGTTGCTATAAGGAATATTGAACAAACCTTCATAGCGACAGTGACTGTCCAACATGTAGGGGAGGATAAAACCAGAACTGCTCGAGGAAGACGTTGGCGTAAAAGACATGAGTGGGGCGCCTGCAATTTGTACGACGCTGACAGTGAAAATCGCACTAAAAACAAAACCGTACTAAATGTAGTACCAAAAGTGGCAAAAAAAAGTGACACTAAAAGTGGCAGTAAAAGTGGCAGTAAAAGTGGCAGTAAAAGTGGCAGTAAAAGTGGCAGTAAAAGTGGCAGTAAAAGTGGCACTAAAATAAAAAAGATGTGTGTCCCTTATAGGGCTCCGTACTACCTTAATCTCCAGCGCATTAAAATAAACAATTTTTTTGTAATTCGTTACGGGCCAGAGTCACGAAACAAGACAGCTGAGTATGGTCTTCTGTGTTCCTACAACTTCTTGTTTGTTAATCAGTCGTAGGTCAAAATATGTCAATTTTGCGATTGGTATCATCTCCATTCCATTTCCTCTTCTATTATGGTTTATTTTTTGAGTTATTTTTAAATTGACGTTTCTGGGGACATTGTATATAACAGAAATGTTTTCGCTCCTTTCAAAACAAGGAATAGGTCACCACGCATTTGTACGACAAAGAGTATTTACCCACTGACAAGGTCTGTCCCAGCTAAATGAGAAAAACCTGCATTTATGAATGAGGCGCAGTAATCCACACATGAAATTCAAAGTTGCGAGGATATAGATGTAAAACTAACGAATAACATAGAGGTGGTGGCAGGTGTTTCAATAACGTTTTCTATTAACGGCTTCCGATGGTGTTCTCTCAGTGTCCGGAAAAGGGGCTGTAAGGCAAAACACAAACACCCGACGGCATTGGTAGACCGCCAGAAACCAGCTTTTGTCAAAACGCCCGTAGAAGGATGGCGTGCTCTCCTACGCGTTTCTATTGCTGAGTGTTTGAACACTTGCAACACAAACTAGATGTTTAGCAGAAAGGCGTCCGCATTTTACAGTCGCTCCATGAGTGAAAGTGACAAGTAGTAGTAGTAGTAGTAGTAGTAGTAGTAGTAGTAGTAGTAGTGAACTTTATTTATGTGTCGTGAAAACCTAGCGCATAGCCTTAATTGGGGACACAGGGTAAAAGCTTTAAAAATAAGAAATCTGGAACCTATTTACAGAATTATTTACCTAACCTATTAACAGTTAAAATTATTTATCAAAATTAAGTTACAGCCGATTCTTGACATGATTATGCAAGGCGACTGCTTGGTACGTGCTCACTAAAACAAACAACAACATTCCCATTATTCAGGCTTATCTTCCTCTGTTGATTTATCCAAACCAGTTTAATTAATAATGGCTTCATTTATAATTTATGCTGCTTATCTAACTGAAGGATGTGTCATGTGAAGACGGATACGCACTTTCTAACTTCCTCCAGGGTTAGCCAAACATATCTTACCAAATTTGAATATAGTTCCTAAAAGCTAGGTTGACTATATTACCGAATGAAGGATAGAAGTTTCTAAAGAAACTGTGGTGTCACGTCGGAGAGTCAGCTGAGGTGATCAGTAATGTTGATCGGCCACCGTATAGAGTTTTAAAACTGACGTTTAGTCCTTCGTTATTCGCTCTAACGAGGGGCTTACGTTCAAAATGTTAGCTTTGAAATTCTTTACGGTAGCTAATTTACATTATCAATTCGGTTGTTAAAACCAAAATTATTGTATGTTTTCCCCTGCATCACCTTACGCTTATTGCGTTTAGTTATGTAATAGAAACTCGTTCGGGGCATGTGATACGCGTCAATTGCGGACACTCCATTCACGACAGAATTAATTAGCTGACACATAACATTTACATCAACCACTGCTAAGGACTTATAAGAAATTAAATTTATTGAAAATGAACTGCAGTTCTCCTGAATAACTTTCTTCTCTCTCCTTAAATGATGCAGAATCACAGAAAACAAAGCCGCAAGATTTTACAAGGGAAACGGGTTGTTAACATTAAGGGTTATAGGGCTAAAGTTGTGGTGCTATCATTCTAGAATATTGCGAACTCAATATGGTAATGTTTTTTTCTAATTTGCCGATAATAGTATTATAGCCCGGTGGCCAACGAATTTTCGTAAGATCAGTCGGTAGAGATTTGCGAATTGACCCAATGTTAACCGGTGAAACGGCCGTCATTCTCTTTATCTGGGGGGTGGAGAGGGGAAGAGGTGGGGGTGACTAGTGGGGAGATTCAAGCCAGAGGAGGTAAACACGAGGCGAGCGTGAAGGCCAAGCGTGACAGGTGGAGCGTGAAAAATGAGGCGCGATGGGATTGGAAACGAATCTCTTTTTCCACCGTTATGACTGTCTTTAACACCACAACGGCGTTTTTATTAAAAAAGAATCATTTTTCGGTAACGGTCTTCCTAGCGGTGCAGCATTTCAAATTGGTGACCAGTGGTGCAGTGTATTCGGCACAAACTAAACATCCAAGAAAACACCGAAGTTGATCAACCCGCAGTTTCTGCCAGTGTTTAACGGTGTGCTCCGTTTGATCTAAGGATTAATGCAAACTGCAATTCGTATTGGTGTACACGGTGAAATAATTGAAAAAAGGTTCTTTGCGGGACGGACACTGTGTTTAATTCTGAATTAATTTGGATCGTGTGTGCGCTACAATCAACCCTGTTTTCTTCAATTTTCCTCAAACATTCTCGGTGCTTTCTCAGGGCCCTCGGAAAATCTTAACAAGGAGGGCGAGGGAACAAAACATTATCATTCTCCCTGTGAATTCTGTGCCTTCTTATTCCGTGCTGTCGTCCGGTATAAGATCAATTATTCATTAATCATTATTCATTAATCATGTATTACCCCCGTGAACTGCAGAGAGTGACCATCAAAGTTAAGTGTCGTGCCAAATACACAACACAGGGATTTTGCCATTTGTTGTAAGTTACAAACCAGAACATTTTTTCTACGTCTTCTTCACCGTGTTCGAAAAAATCCAGGAGAACAGTATATTGATTGAAAGTTTCACTGATGTGGGTGGACAGTACGCAGTTCTGATTAATAACGGAATTTAATTTGAATGAATCAGAATGGCCAGCCAGTTTGCCAACCACGAATATGTTTAAGACTCGAAACTTTATTCCCTAAGATGGTTGATCGCCCAGTCAAGAATTTGAATTTATAAGAGCAAGAAATGTGTACGTCAGTTGAAATTATTATGATTTCATCTGAAAAGCAACGATTTTTGTCGTAAGTTTAATGTAACTTCCCACCTTCAGATGCCGAAAAATCATTTTTTCTTTTATTTGAAGAAACTGAAGTAAAACATTTTACCTCACGTTTCTGAATAAAAAATTAAAAATCTGCAAAAGCGTCCGAGTTATTTAGAAAAAAGTGTTTTTCTAACCTTTTCTAACGTGTTTTTTCTAACCTGTTGCGAGCGTTTGCACACATCGGCTAACATCGCGCAACAAGAGACAACAATGTTGGCCCAACAATGTTGCCTGTTGTTGCAAGCGTTTGCACGGGCCTTTACCCGGGCGAGCCCCCTGGGGGAATTTTCGCGGCAACAGCTCCTCTTCTTATTATTTGCATATTTTGTTGTCTAAAGAAGAAAGAAGAGTACCATTTTGTCAAGAAGAGAAAAAAATCCTTAGTAAAAGCAACTGGTACTGGCGTCCAGAATTTGCACAAAGAAGTCGCCGTCAAACCAAATTGTATCATATATTAAGTTAAAAACGAGGTTTCCTTTTATTTATGCAACCAGCCTTCATACAAAAACATTTACAATCGCCTCGAATCGTACTTTTGAAAGCTGTCTGTCGATTCGTTGTCTTGTTTCTCAGCACATTATCCGGTTTTTCCATTTTTACCGCAGGTGTTGTCCTCCTAAACACCTCACTGAGCGATCGAGATGTAGCAAATGTGTCTGCAATGCGTCACTTTTCCCAGGAAATCTTAATCTATTGTCATTGACGAAAGGATGTCCCGTTGTCTCATCGGTTTGCAGTTTCAGAAGGCGAGATAATCTCCTGGTGTGGCGCTAGTTGTTTACAAACCTTTAGGAGATAAAATCTTGCATTTGATTTTGAGAGGAATACATCCATTTTGAGCGAATTTATAGGGTATGTAGATTTGACCGATTTTCGTGAAATTTTTTCAAACTTTTCCAGGGACAATGAAAAACTAAGGGGCGTCGGGAAATGTTGATACTTAAATATTTTTCATGTGGCGTCTACTTACGCAACACGTCTCGCATATTTTGCGCTACTCTAAGGCCCTGTTTACAAGCAGGTAGGGTAACCCTACTGCTAGGGTTACCCTGGCAGGAGGGTTACCCTAACGCTCCCACATTTCCTCTTTTTTTCATCGATGTGTTTACAAGGCAGCTAGAGTTACCCTAGCACTAGGGTAACCCTAGCTGAGCGCTAGGGTAACCCTAGCTGCCTTGTAAACGCTCTGGTGGGGATAACTCGCCTACCCGGGACAACTTTTTACTTGTTTCCAAACCCTTTGAACAATGATAACAGTGCGTGCGGTTACCAAGCATAGGTAAGTTGTCCCGGGTGGTAGGGTAACCCTACCTGTGAAATTTTGCTTGTGAACCTGGGCTATCTTTGACCCGCCTGCTAGGGTAACCCTAGCACAAGGGTTACCCTCCTTGCTTGTAAACAGGGCCTAACTTTAGATGCCGATATCTAGACAGCCAAACAGAATATCGGAAAAACCTCTCATACTTTTGTTTATTGATGCTTTGTGAATAAGACTGTGCAGCCATTTTGCTCGTGCTGCGGGATCCGATACCCGATAAATTCAACAGAAGGACCTTCAGTCGTTTCACGCCTTACTAACTCCTGACGCTTTTAAATAAAAAAAACATCGTTTGAATTATATTTTATTCTGATGTATAGTTTAGTAGGATTTTCTTTAAACTAGCGCGCGTACAAATTTTTTTCCCGAAGGACACCCGCGAAGGTGAACCTTGAGGTCGTTGAATGGTGGGTGGGCGCGGGCGAACTCATAACTGAGGATGATCTGGTTCATTAGATGGGGCTAATTCGTCTTGGTTGGGCGAACTTTCATGGAAAAATAATTTGGATATATCAACAAAGTTGAAATGGTAAACTGGCCACCGTAACGATTACAAAAGCTGACGTTTCGAGCGTTAGCCCTTCGTCGTTGCAAGTTTTCATAGAGAAAACCTGCAACGAGTCGAAACCTCCAGAAGTCCTTGAGTCAGCTTACTTTCCCTCCTGTGGCTACAATGCCCTGGGAAGGCGGGATATTGATGGTGATAAAAAGAAAATGCAAGAAAGAAAAATCGAGTAACAAAGCAGCTTAAACCACAAGCATGGTGGGTAAAGAAAAATAGCAAACAAAAGCAGTGACGTCACTGAGCGCGCTCTGCCTAGTGATTCTGTTTTATGCAGCTCAAC
Source organism: Stylophora pistillata (assembly GCF_964205215.1). Taxonomy (NCBI): domain Eukaryota; kingdom Metazoa; phylum Cnidaria; class Anthozoa; order Scleractinia; family Pocilloporidae; genus Stylophora; species Stylophora pistillata. Next base: position 6,021,069 of record NC_142528.1, on the reverse strand, counting down.
TCTTAGTGATTGATTAAGATCGGAACCCAGGCGACAGAACCATCAAACTGCTAAGAAAGAAACAGGAAGTCTTCTATCAATGTCACGAAACAAAAAAAAACTTTGAACAAAAACAGATCTATCTTTGCGGATGAAAGCATCAAAAGAACGACAATATAAAATGAAATTCTGAAATTTCCTTCGCAATTCCGCGCATGTTGATAATCGCGTGCGTTGATTTTGTATAGTCTTCCTCTCTCTTTTTTCAGCCTTATATGACTGAAATAAGTAACTGAGAAGGTCCAAACGAAGTAATGTGAGACAAAGCATCTTGGGCTTGTTAACAAAAGTCTGAGAAAGGCACTCTGATAATAATAATAATTAATGCAAACAAAAGTAGTCTATTCAATACGCCTGAGTTCTCTCAATATTGCCAAACTTAGAGTACCACACCAGTCAAATCAGGGCTGTACCGTGAAGCTGAAGACAACTTTTAATAGGTGATAATTTCTTAAATGAAACCTTATGCAACAATTCCGTTTTTGACGCGATTCCAGCAGAGGGAAACTGTTTGAAATCTTGTTCGTGATCTAGATCTAGAGTTTTTCGCAGAATATTGGAAGCTATCAATAATGTATATCACCTAAGATAGATAGATAATTACACTTTCGAACAAGACATCACCTTAATAATAAGCGAACCAAAATAAAATGAGAGTTATAAATTAAAATAGCTCAAGCGGGATTGTTCATTTCGATTTCAGTTTTTAAAAAGCTACCTCTTCGACTTTGCGACAAAAACTACCAAGGTCTCTGCTTTTGCAAGCATTTTCATAGACGCCTTACGGCTAAGATGAATATAATTTTAACAACCCAAAGTCAATAAATCCCTTGATTAAAATTAAAACAATACAACCTACATTGTTTGGTGACTGAAAAATTCAAGCTTTTTTTTCTGCGGATATTGTTTTCAACGTAACTTGGAAGCGTTTCTTAACAGTTTTGAACGCTATTTATTTTTCTGCTATTCGCTTTTAGTCTACAATAAAAGTAATGAAGTCCACCTCTTTCAAAGTCTCGGTAGTAGGCTGAGAAAGGCAGCTGCTACAGAGGAACAGAAAAGGAAATACCGTTAAATATTTATGGCGTCTTAACCAATCAAATTGCTGCAAATTGACGTAGATGGAATGTTTTAACACGTTTAATGGACTGGAGAAAAGAGGAACAGAAATAGAAGTCGTAAATTCGAGCTTGTCTTGTCGAAATTTGCAACTTAACAGCTTAAGATTTAGAAAGTTATTCAACGAGACTGCCTTATCCTCATAATGAGGAAGTGAAGGAAGATGAATTTTGCATCTTTCAGTTTGTACTGCATCGTTTTCGTTAGTACGGTAAGTTTTGGTAATATCAGTTTGGCAGTTGCCGTGCGACTTTGTTGACGATGGAAGTCATTATTATGTAGAGGAACTGATCGAAAAAATCCTCTCTATAATCTATTGTGTTTGCAGTTTGTCAGATTTTCCTTCGCTTTTGGTAACTCGCTGGATCATTCTTCAGGTAGGTTTAACTCTTACACCTTAAAAAAATAATAAACAATAACCTGAAGAAGTTTTCAGTCCTTTTTTCTCTCTGAACAAATTGGTATTTTGTTGCCGGGACTCAGTTGGTGGTGTTGCAAAGCCGACCTAAATGCGATTCCTCGGACATTGTTCTAAAATAAGTCTAAGATTCTTAACACCTTTTTCTTGACTCTTCAATTTTATTTTAACGAACAGAAAATCTAGATTTTTAAATTTACTTACAACTGCAATGCCGCAACATCAAACAGCAACTCGTGAGAACAAATTACGCAATAGTAGTTGAACTTTACAGCCCAAAACTGTGTTTTTGATACGTGCAAAACAGCCCCGAATCAGTAGCCTCACAACGTTTACTTTAGATAAGAAATAATTTTAAAAAGTGTCAGTCACACGGACATTAGCATTAAATTTATTGAATCGTTGTTAAATGAAAGCTAAATAAACGGACTTCTTGGGTCCCGATGGCTTTGCGACTTTATTATTTTAAACTATCGGACAATAAAATCATATTGTATATTCGGTAACGAAGAAAATTAATTGGTGCGTAACAATTTTTGGGTGATATTTATCCGACGCATGGAAAACAACGCCGATTGAACATTAACTGAACAAGGTGCCGAAAATACGTTTTTTTTCTTTGCTTCTTAGCTTTGGAGTACAGGGTATCATTTATAAAACGAGATCATGCCATCTGTTTACGTCCTTTGGTCAACAAATCCATAGATTATGCGCCTTTTAACTTTCGTATTTTGCAGTGCAGTTAACCAACGCGTTTATTCCAACGCTTGCAGCTTTCCTTGCTACAAACAAAGTATTATCAAAACGAACCGTCTCACCAAAAATCTAACTGTTTGGTTTTACTCGTCATAGCAACTCCCTAATTTCGAATTATTTTATGCTCATAAGAAAATCTCACCCAAATTTTGCTGTAATACAATGAACTAAACGAAAATAAAGGAAATTAAAGAAGAAACAGCCCTTTGCCGAGATAATATCGCCAAAATCTAGCTGATTTCGGCACTTTTTCCGCTTGCAGTCAGCGCAGGCGTTCCTCCTATTCAACGTTAGCTGTGCTGTCTCATATCGCTTGGCTAAGGTGCCGTGTTTTGGCTTGTTAATCAATATTCTTGGCCTTGTTGTAGACTCTTTCGATGAAAAGAGTGTCGCAAATATTCAGAATTAGTCTTCTATGGATTTTAATATGATACTCTGAACTACACGACGTAATATTAGCGTGCAAGCTTTGGGAAACATTCGGATCAGAACTTTGATGCATAGATTTTTTGAGGCGCTGCAGAACAGATTGTTGTTATTCACTTTTTAAGCTAAAAAATGTTTTAAAAAAATTTTTTATGCAGTGTTCCTTGTTTTTGGGAAGATTCTCTGACCTAATTAAACCTTATAACATGAAAGACCATTTAACATGCGAAGGAACAAGTGAAATGATATTTAACAGGTGGTCGTATTCACATATCACAGATTAGGACGGTTAACGTTTCCCTGAGGATGGAACAACAACTTGGAATTTAACCAAAAACTCTTAAAAATAACCTTTTACGTCAAATTTAAGGTCCAAAAACTAATTCCTTTTTGAAAATATAAACCATTAATCAGCATTTTTACCCTCACAGCTGTTGTAATCTAGATTCAGCGTTGGTGTGCAGTGTCACGGTTTTATGGCGCAGATAACCAGACTAAAGAGAAGTGTTATATAAGTGTTTCAAATATATTCCTGAGCATATTTCATTTCAAAGAGGTATAAGGATAAAGTTCTTGTCGATGCTGAAAGACTGGATTAAAATCAAACAACGATACACTCATATATATGACAAGAAGACTAATTAACGGGACAATGTTAGTTACTGAAATGGAAACCTTCAAAATAGACGCTAGCTAGCGCTATTAGAAACGAAACAAAGTTCTCACTGAAAGCTTACTTTTTCTTACTTCGGCTAAGTTCTTTTCGATCTCAGGCTGTCGAAGAATGTTCTAATTTTTTCCATCTTTTTCTGAAAAAAATTATGCGAAAACATGTAAATAATCGTAATAATTGCTCATATCTCGAAGGAACGGTGCCAAAGGAGCCGGTGTTCAATGTTTTCTGGTTTTATGATCTATTTCAGTTTATTGAAGCAATTCCTGTCTTTTAGTTGTAATAACATTACCCATTCATGTAAGACACTCATGTAACGTCCCTGTTTCAGGATGAACTGGATGCAAAAGTCGACGTAATTTAAATAATTTCATAATCTATGAAATTTTGCCAAGCGTTTTTGTTTTTTTTACTGAAACTTCTAATTTCTACAAAATAGTCGGCTCCACTCAAAGTTGCTTGGATATTAATGCAATTTACAGCGGTTTCCAGCTGTTTTCTTGTTTTGATGAAAATCAACTTTGAGTTAACACTCTTTAACGTATATTTGAGGAACAAAAGTTGTTTTGGAAACGTGAGGCCGGTGATCTCACTAAGATAAAGAACGCATGAATGGGGCGATTTTATGACGAAGATGCGAATTTTCAAAACGACAATAACTTGATCTAACAATAATTATTTTTGATGATAATGCAGACAAAGAAAAACAAATGCAGACAAAGAAACACCAACTGCAAAATGAAAAGGTAGCTCCTTATGGTTCAAATTGCACAAAGCTGGCTTGAAAGATTGATATTCGGGTTGAGTGAAATTAATTCGGGTTCACGGCACAAGACAACTTTGAAGACTGCGATACATCATGTCACTTTCAATTACAGCTTTCTCGGCTACGTGAATATATATATATAAAAAAAAATTGTTGCTAGAGCAAAGGCATCAGTGTTTCGAGAAACTTCAGTCTCTCTTAGAATATTTTCCGCTTACAAAAAACCATTTTTTTTTTTAATTCATCCAGCTAGAAGAGCGTTTCCGAAAAGGTTCCTGAGATTCAGCGAACTATTTTAGGTTGGTGGTGCGAACGGCAGGCGTAATTTTAGAATAAAACCGTGACTTGTCGTTTTCAGTTCCGGCGCAGTTAGGACCAATACAACACAAATGGGTTCAAGTACAAAAATTACGTGCCTAATGTCACTTAAGTGTGAGCCTCACAGAATATATTTTTGCTACGTGGGAGTTGAGGCTCGAATTATAGTCCGGGAAGTAGGGGGATAGTAGGGGATGGGGGTGAAGGCTGCTTTCCCTACCCTCCAGGAGGTAAAATTTGTGGACCCTTATGCTTGATTTTAAAATTTGAAATGACAGTCGCTAAATTTCTCACGATGCCTTTTCAAGGAAATCAAGATGATCGACCTTAAAAATGACAGAGAGCTATTGCCGTATTTGTTACGCAAATGGATTCAATTTTCATGTAATTTATTTGTAAACATTCAGAAATTTGGTGTTCCTACTTGTTACACCTCAGAGGTGTAATGCATTCACGCCCACGCCCGTTCAACAAGCCCCTCGTACCTTACAGAAATGTTATCCATTCACTTACACTGAAACGGTAAATAAATTCTCCCCTCCAGGATTTCAGCATATATTTATCAATCGGTTACTCTCGTATTTTCTTTCTATAGATGTGGTCAGCTTTCTCAATGTCACCGTGAAATCTGTTGGAACAAATGATGGAGGCGAGAAGCTGGCTTATATTTGGGTCAACAACAAAAACTATGCACCACAAACCAAAGGATATAATGTCGCTGTCTTTGATGTCCTATCAGGTAGTAATTCTTAGCTATGTTCCAAAGTGAAAATATCGCAATACAAAAAAAAAATCTTTGAAACTTCTTTTTCTCCAGTTTCGTCAATCGTGGTTCATCCACAGTTTAGGACACGATTTATTGCTTTTGTTTGTGATAGGTTCCTTTTCGAGAAATAAAGTGGTCAGGAATATTAGCCTCTCTTCCAACATGAGGCTTCGTAACTCAGTTGATGGTAGCCCAAAACTAGCTACTAAGAGGGTTATCTAGCTATATTCCAGGGGCTATATTCCAGGGGCTATATTCCAGGGGCTATATTCCAGGGGCTATATTCCAGGGGCTCCGTTTCAATATGTTTTTTCCTTTCTTCCATACAGGTCGTTTCCTCACATCGTCTGCATTCGACTGCGCAGCGAAGCAAGACGAGTGTGACAGGCTGGGTGAGTTCCTGAGGCGCTTACCTCAGGATGTTGTGGTGCTGATGGCAATACAGCTCTCTGCCGTGGCTAACACCACGCTTCCAGTGAGTGACATGATCGACGTTGGTGCACAGAACGCTGGCAGCGTTCAAGCGCACAATTCTCACGCAGTTATTGGATACAAAGGAAAAAAAAATGTGTCTTGGACAAATGCAGCTACGAATGGGGATAGCGCAGGGCCGACTGAAATATCATCAAGCATTCCAATAAACTGTTCCTATTTATCGGAAGGTAAATGAGTATTTAACGTGTAAAAAAGGTGTAATTTTTCGCATATTCAGTTGAGTTGAGGCGCGCGCGAGGGAACTGACAAGACCGAGAAGTCACGCGCGCGGAAAGGGGTGCAAGATGAACGACAGCTGTGCACACTCCATTGTTTTATGTTGTTCCGATGTTTAAACATCATCGTTATCATTATGATTCTTTACTTACTTACACTGGCATCATGTTTCCTTTGGTTGACACTAATACCATTCAGAAAACCTTCATTTCAGTTTTAAAAGGTGCTTAAAATGAATGGAAAACAAAAGAAATCTGTAGACGAAATGTAAACTTGGATGGAAAAGAAAAAGGGAGACGCTTTACTGTCGATTTTTTTGGCGGTCAAATTGAAGTCCTTGGCAAGAACGTTCCATAAACTTCTGGAATATTTTTGGTTGTTTTGCTTAATTGCTAAAAATGTTTCGCCTTTTATCGCCTTTGTAGCGATGCTAGGTTCCTTCCTTCGAGCTTAAGAAATCGGTTTGGGTGGGACGAAGCGTCTTACAAAATTACTGTCCCCTGGAGGAGATGTTGGGCAATTGCTGAAATCCCCTTGACAGTTTGTCTAGTTTCTCAGTTTGTCTGTTGGTACTCATATGAACCCCTTGGTTACGAGAGGCATTATTAGGATAACCAAGCGTAGTTCAGTGCTCTAACTATTGACTCTTTACATCGCCACCATCAGAATGCATATTTCCGTGACTTTAATGTGCGAATAGGGTGACATTGTAAGGAGAAATTAGATGCTAGTCACTTTTAGGGGTCAAAGAGTTGAGGAACATGAGGGGAGGGGGTAAGGAGAAATTAGATGCTAGTCACTCTTAGGGGGCAAAGAGTTGAGGAACATGGGGGGAGGGGGTAAGGAGAAATTAGATGCTAGTCACCCTTAGGGGCAAAGAGTTGAGGAACAGGGGGGGAGGGGGTAAGGAGAAATTAGATGCTAGTCACTCTTAGGGGGCAAAGAGTTGAGGAACATGGGGGGAGGGGGTAAGGAGAAATTAGATGCTAGTCACTCTTAGGGGGCAAAGAGTTGAGGAACATGGGGGGAGGGGGTAAGGAGAAATTAGATGCTAGTCACTCTTAGGGGTCAAAGGGTTGAGGAACATGGGGGAGGGGGTAAGGAGAAATTAGATGCTAGTCACTTTTAGGGGTCAAAGAGTTGAGGAACATGGGGGGAGGGGGTAAGGAGAAATTAGATGCTAGTCACTCTTAGGGGGCAAAGAGTTGAGGAACATGGGGGGAGGGGTAAGGAGAAATTAGATGCTAGTCACTCTTTGGGGGCAAAGTGCTAAGACATCTTTCTTACCAATAGCCTTGTCTTCGTTATAAAGGAATTAACTATCGATCTTATTTCCTTTTATTTCAAGATTCTACAACCTGCACAACCTTCAACGTGGCGTCAAAGAATTATGGAGGAGGCTGTTTAAATCAGTCCTCGAGCAGCGGGAACTCGAAAGGTTGCGAAAACGTTCTCGATGGGGATACAACTGTCGGCTGGGAATCAGGATCAAATGAGGCCATCAATTCGTTCATACAAATCGGCTTTCACACAACCTTCATCATTAATAAGCTACGGATTATGCCGAAAACTAGCTCTGGACAACAAATCCAAGAGATGTGGTTGGAGTTTAGTGACTGTTCACTGGAAACGGTGCGTATTCATTGGTTTCCTTCCATTAATTGGGGTTAAATTTGTGAAATTATTTTAATTTCTTCCCCATTTAGGGAGTGATGGGCGATTGGGCCTGACAAAAATAATAGTTTCGTTAACATTTACAAAAGTGCATGCCTAAGAAGACAAAGAGGGCAGGATGTTGGGGTGGGAGGCAAAGTGGAGGATAGAGTGAGGGGGTACAGTGAGGTTAGAGTTGAGGGAGAAGATTGGGGGTGGAGTGGGGTGTGGGTGGGGTGTAAGGAGTGTAGGGTGGGGAATAGAGTGGGGGGTTGAGCCAGGGGTAGAGTGGGGAGTGTTAAGTGAAGGTGGAAGCGGGTAAAGTGAGAATTTTAGATTGCTACTACAGAGGGCTTAATGTCGTAATTCCATGAAACGCTGACTAAGCGCAAGATGAAGCACACTTGAAATCAAGTAATAACGTTTAAAGTACTAAATGAAAGTGTCATCATACCAGCAGTCATGATATAGCTTGTTCCCGTTTTACTTTACAGATTACACTGGCGGGTAACACGTCGGATTTCGAGGAGTTTAACTTCTTGGCTCGTAGAACAAGCTGGGTTAAATTTACAATTAAAAAGGTGCTTGGAAGCAGCGGCGGGGTTGGTATAGAAGAGATTGAGCTTTACAACGACATGTGTAAACAAAGTAAGTTATAGGAAAAAACTATAAAATTATTTAATCGTGGAATAAAAAGGTAAAAACTTTGGTCCAGAATAATAAATAAGTTCAGTTGAATTATTTCATGGAACAGAGGATCTTGTTGATCCTCTTACGTTGAATTACGGGACTGGATTGATGAAAAACGCGAAAGAAAAAAATCATGGGGCTCGGACAGAGACTTTGTGAGTAATTCAGCGAATAACTTTTACCGTTTCCACTTTGACTTCATCTAACTATTCTCATCGCAAAAGATGTTAAAGTAAACGAAAATTGATCTTTCTTTTTTCAGAAACCATATGTGACCATACCCAGCTTTCAAGCGGTGGTCAGTCTGAGCGCTATCGTTTACATCGAACCCAGTTTCCTCTCATGATCGATGCTAAGGACGACGTCTCAGTGCTTCTAACGAGTGACTCACGTAAACAAAGCTCTGGGTATAGAATTTTGATTGATTCAAATGGGAAAGTGGTCTTGAAAAGACAAGGTAACCAGGGTGAAACTCTGATGGAATTCAACGCCACTGCATCTTTGCTGAAAGAAAATGAGATGCGTTTGTTTTGGATTGATGCAGGGAAGGACAGATTGATATTCGGCTCTGGAGAAAAGGTACTTCAACCCTTTTTATAAGGTTATTCTTAGGGCTTCTTACTTTCATTTACGTTTGAAAGATTTTATGTACAATCAAAGCGTCAGGCTAGGTTTATCTTAACAGCTCGAAATTCTGCTTGTGTCGCATTTGTATCAAGTCAAACTGGCAAGCGCCAGAAAGTATTGAAATCTGTTGAAGTAGCAACACATTTTCAAAGGAAATGAAAGTGACTGAGATGAATACCTTTTTCTAATTATTTTATTATTTAATTATTTTATTATTTATCTAAGGATTTGTACATAAACAGTACCAGAGCAAAAACAATAGGATATAAGCCCCCTACTAGGTTTAAGCTCCAACCCAACACTCTCCTAAAATATTTAACAATTATACCACGAGCGCGCGTTGGATATGAGATGATAGATAGCCAACGAGGCGCGTAGCGCCGAGTTGGCTATAATCATCTCGTATCCAACAAGCACGAGTGAAATAATTATTTAATTAAAAAAAAATGCCCCCAAGATATTAGACAAATCTTCTCGTCTTTATTTTGTAAGAAGAAACCGGATGTTATAATGTACAGATATTAGATTATGGCCTATTGGCTCATAGACGATGATGGCTAAGCCAATAAAAGTCTTGAATTGCATTATCGAATGATCCAGTTTTTAATAATAACTATTAGTATAATTTCAGAGCTGAGCAAAGAGTTTCCAGCAATCTAATTGGTCGAGCGGTTCCTTATATGACGCTATATAAACCGCTCCACGCGGTTTATATAAAATGTTAAAGTAAAATGTTATAAATGTTACTAAAATATTATGATTTTAGAAATTTCTCTGTTGTTCATCTCTGAATTTATACTATAATAATTATTCACCTCGCCTTCGGCGAATAATTGTTAAATAGACTACATAGGCTGCTTAACAAGTGCGCGCAACAAGGGTGTCATTTGTACCCGGCGACATTTAGGACAAATTATTAGAGCTACGAAAGCTGTTGCCATCAAAAAAACGTTGAGAAGTCTCTTGAAATAAAACGACTTAAGTTTACGCTTAAAAGAGTCGATAGACTCAGCCTGCCTAACGTCATTAGGTATATTGTTCCACAAATTTGTTATCCTATCAAAATAGAAATCCCGAAATGTTGATGTACGATTTTGATTAATCTTTAAGTTCAGCCCTGAGCACGCTTGACGCGTCTGACTCGTAACAAGGGAAAAACAGCAATTAAATGAACGAGCTAGATAAATATGACCATGAAGACATTTAAAAAAGAACTAAGTCGAGATATTCAAGCCAGTAATCAAACTTCAGTTTGATTAAGCGATCCTGTGCATTTTCATACTTCTCCACTCAAAATTTTAAATTTCTGTTAATTTTGGTGTCATATCTGCAAGCTCTACTGATTTAATCTAAAACACATCTAACTGCGATCTGAAAAACGTTATGTTTATCAATGCATTATTGTACAATGATGATGTAATTGCTAAGTGCAAACAAGGAAAAAACCTGCTTGAAAACCAAATTGCTCTCAAGTTACTTTTTCTAACCACTTGATAGCGAATCAGTAAGCCGTTTGAAAAACGCAACGAAGGAGATTAATTCGGGGCAGGTGAAAAACAGTTGGATGTACGAATTGAACCGGGAACCTCCGGATTTCAAATTTCGTAACCGTCCTCTGGTTTTTGTTTAAGATCAGATTTTTAATTCCTATCTTTCTTCTTGTTTGCCTTTGTAGGTTTATCTGTTTTGGAGAGAGGCACAGCCAGTTAAAATCAAATACGCTTTCTTCTCCGCGACAAGTTCATCAGCCAAGTTTCAAGTTTGTGCACGTGTCGGTAAGTAAATAGATACCCTTTGACCCCCGGGACTGATTAGCATGTAACTTCTCCCTATAATATCCATACATTATCCAGAAAACAGGTAACGAGAATACTCAGACCTAACAGGTAGAATTTTGTTATCTTGATCTCGCGCCAAATTCTCGTTGCTAATTTCCAAGAAAATGTGTAGCAGCTAGAGAGGAAAATTAACAATCAGACATTGGAAGTCAAGGAAATAGGCTTCCATATAAGTCAAGATTTCCCCTAGTTTCCAATGGTGATTTTGGTGTCTTTACTAGCCACTAATATAGTCATGACTTCTACACTTCCATCTCTCACATTTTCAGATCATTGTTACAAAGATGCTTCTCACTACTGGCCAATTGACAAGTCCACAATCTATCAACAAGATATAAATGGTGGTGGATCTCTGACGGGAAAGATACACGGTTCGTGGTCCTTACAAGCCGGACCTTCTAATCAAGGCTTCGCACCACTTTCCCTCTCTCTCACTGGCTCAAACTGGGTAGATTTCGACTTTAAAGAAAGTGGTAAAGAAAGCTGTGTTAACAGTCCTTCGCAGTGTCTGAATGGGATTTCTGTAAGCTTTAAAGCAAGTATCTCGGGAAATGGTACCGGTTACATCTTATCATCCGGTGGGCAAAGCTCAAATGGTTTTTCCATCTACTATGTGGACTCTGCCATGCATTTTAATCTCCGTGATGGACAGAAGATCTGGAAGGTTCAGGGATCTTTTGAGAAAAACAAATGGCAAACATTTGCAATGAGTTGGAGCCAGCAGAATGGTTTGACCGCTATGGTGTACAAAGATTCCGTCAGTGTCTTGCGTGACCCAATTGGAAAGATCGTCACGCCGTCATCAAACCATCACGCGTTACTCACGATCGGTCGCACGGGTGACAAAGGTGACGCCTATGCCAAGGCATTGATAAGAGACGTTGCGGTGTGGAAAGAGGAAATCATAGAAAAGAAAATGTCGAGTCTACACGTTTGTAACGGTGAGAATGAAAAATACCCCATGCGATACCAATCGATTTACAGCTTGTTTGACGTCCTCGCGTGTTGAAGTCACCAAAAGTTGCCCTATGAAATAAACGACAAGAGGGATTATGAAATTTCAATTCAAAGGGCGAAGGACCAAAGGAGGAATGATACGTAAACAATGAGTTCACATTGTGGGTCACCGAGAAGGCGAAATATTTAGCCTTATTTCACTCTTAACGATATTTGAAAGCTGCCCCCTTGGTAGTGCTCATTCTCGTGCGCGCGTGCGTGCCCGAAAGCGGGTGAATAAATGCACAAGTACGTCGCGCAAAATATTTATTTGAGTCCAAGGATAGTAGTAATTCCCTGCGGAGAGATCATATGCGTGTTTAGGATTAAATAGGTTTGTAAACGTCCTTCAAATTTCACTTTTCAATGTTACTTTAAATTTTGATGCTGATTTCCATTACAGATCGCGCTGGCTGCGCCTCTGACTGGTCGTATTTTGACGGCTCCTGTTACCAGGTATTGTCGGGGAACCTTACATTCCAGCTAGCGCGAAATTCGTGTCTTTCCAAAGGAGCGGATTTGGTGAAGATTTCTTCCGAAGAAGAAAACACGTTCGTTAAAAACGAAACTAGAGGCGAAGCGTGGATCGGACTCGAACAAACAGATAGTACCTTCTATTGGAAAGACGGCTCGGGATTGTCCTTCAACAAGTGGAAAAATGGGTCTTCGGGAAGCTGTGTTGTGATGGAAGTAGAAGGAACTTGGCGAAAGTCTTCTTGTTCTCTTACCCCAGGAAAGTACATCTGTGAACAAGGTAGGTGCTCAAAGGGGGAAAATGTATTCATGTACACCAGTTTCCTCCGAACTTTTTAAGGTGATTTCCAAACGTCAAACAAACGTGATGATTTCTATCACTGATAATAACAGGATGGCGTATTAAGGCTTCAAAGTAATGAAACGGATATTAAAAAAGGTTAGGAAAGATTCTGTGAGCACAACTGCATGTTTCAGGGCTTATAAATTTGTTTGGTATTGAGTGATTTGAGAAGATAGAATACGTACTACTTACATGGTGTGTTTTAGTAGTTAACAGTCACTACTTATTTAATAAACGTTTATGCTATCACCTCATAACAGTCGTCCGTCATCATCTGGGATGCTACAAGGAGGACAATGCGGTGTCGCCGAGTTTTATTTTCAATCCTGGTGGTTATAAACCTAATAGCATGACACCTGGCCTCTGTATGCACTCGTGCGGCGCTTTGTACTTTACGTACGCTGCCCTGAAGAGTGGAAATTTGTGCCTTTGTGGCAACTCTACCACCACAATAACAGAACTTTCTCCAGACATGTGCCTTTCGTCCTGCCTCGGTGCTGGAAATCTCAAGTGTGGTGGGGAAACCCACATATCTGTGTACAAGACGGTCCAAGTGCAGCCTCACAGCTTGACGTTAACATTGGATCTCCCGATTACGACGCTTACAGGTTTCAACCTGACAATGACACCGTCGCTACCAGCGGATCAAATCGTTGAGTACTATGTTATCAATGTAGGAGATGGAACAGAGTACTACACCACAGATTCTGTGGCCACGCTGGCACTGATTGAGTCAGGAAACTACACCATCCAAGGAAAAGCGATAGCTAAGCACAGCGATACCGGACATCGCACAGTGATTGAGTCCTCCACTACTGTTTCTGCAACCTCAAACGTTTCAGGAGTAGAATTTTTTTGTCCATCTGTGGGTTCAGTAAACACGACGTTTAGCTGTTCCTTGAAATTTAAACAGGGTGCCAACGTAGAAACCACGATACAGTTTGAGGATGGAGTTGACCGGAATACAGTAGTTCCTGGTAAGAATCGATAAGTCACTTAGAGTTAATTGAAAATTGTATCTTTATGATCGATAAAGTCAATTACAGCACCCACTCTTCCGCCAGGCCATGCATCCGTGCGTCCGCAAGTGTTTCACTTCGTCTGTCAGCCCTTTGTTCGGTATGCATCTCAAATCGTAGTTGGCCGATAAGTTGACTTTCACGGCCAGACAATCGGTCAGTCAGTCCATCCCTCTTTCCTCCTTCCTTCCTCCGGCTCTAAGTGTCTCAGTCCATGTTTTAGTTAGTCAGTCAGTCATTAACATTAGAAACACTTTGTCCCTCCGTTTTTTTGTTTTTTTTCACATGTAGATGCGGAAATCCTTAAACTAGGCATCTTAGAGTCAGACCCAGAATCCCAAGTTACTTCCAACGGTTTATACCTGTTGGCTGGAATGGACGTTACAAACAAAGGTGAAGTTGTGGGCTTAGAAATGGACGTCGAACAAGGAGGCTTTCTTGACTTAAAGGTACTTAAACATCAAGGGTAAAAGAGTTTAAAATGTAAAACGTAAGTTTTTTTCTCTCTCAGAACAGGGAATCACCTCCTTTTTTTCTGTTGCGAGAAGAACATGCAACAGATTGGAGATAAAGCAGTGTCGTGCTCTTGAACATTAGGTTACGAGGAGACTGCCGTGTCTTCCGAAAACTCACCATGAGGAAGCTATTTTGAATCTCTCGCGAAGAAGATTTAAGATTCCCTTACAGTAATCAGCATGCTCCATTGTTTTCTACTAGTTATAATTTGTAGTGCTATCCAAATTTTTCATAGATTTATCGACCAACATGTGAAGACCAAAAACAACTTTATTGTCAAGCGAAAAGAATTTGTGTCACCAGCACGGTGAACTCAACCTCGTGCCCAGTGGGTAAGACTGATACTTGTAATGGTGAAAACGTATTCAGCTTTAAACAGAGACAGTGCGCCAACGAGTCATGTAGTGAAAACAACACTATGGATGGAGCTAGTGTCAACTTCGACTACAAGCACGTCTCAAGTTACATGGTATACTTAACAAGCGGACACAAACTCTTCCTTATCGAGAGTACAAATCAGCGACTTCAAGTTGAAGAAGGTGACGTCATTGGGGTACGTTTCCCCTCCACGGGGCCAGCAGCTGCATTGAAAACTAGCCCGAAAAGTTTCTCCTTCTTGTATAACATTTCAAATATCAATGGTACCACGACACTGCGAAGTAATCGCCTTCCTTTAACAGGTGACAGTCCGACTCAACTACATTATGCTCCTGCGATAGCCATTCTGTACTCTGCTGTGTCTGAGACTAAATTTGAACACCAATACCAGATGGCTGGACACGAGACTGTTTCATTTTCAGTGGGAAACTCTCGCGGAACAGAGAGCTTTACAAGAGTAGTTGCTCTTCAAGTGGCCATAAGAGACTTCCAATTAAAACTACCTGTTGCTTTCCCTTATGGAGAAACTTTTAATGTAACAGCGGAAATAGTTCACGGTACTAATGTAACCTACTTCTGGGAGTTCGGCGATGGTGAAAATGCCACAACATCAAGTCCGTGGGTAACGCACGTTTACAAAAAAACCGGATCAGTGACTCTTAATGTCATGGCAATTAATAAAGTAAGCTTGATGTCCATTTGGTGCACAACTGTCGTTCAAGAGAGAATTGCTGGCTTGGAATTTGGGGAAACTGCATTGCTTCCAATTGAAAACGGAACTACTGCCAATATTAGTTGGCTGTTGCGTAACGGGTCGCACGTAGACTTTAATATCACTATCACATCCACAGGTGACAACCGTGCAACAAATCTCACCAACCCCAAAGTACCTGGGGCAATTTTCTTCGCCATTTATAAAACAAATTTGACGATTCCTGGCTTGTATTTGGTGTCAATCACCGCCACTAACAAAGTAAACAATCTGACAATCAGCGGAAACTTAAGCGTGCAACGTGCTGTTCACGGAGTACAGATGACGCACCCCGGCATTTTGAGAACCAATCAGACGTTTAATTTTACCATTTTGCCCCACCAAGGTGAAGAATTGGCCCGTTATACCCTACTTGCGATGGACGGAACCACCATAAACACCTCAGATAAAGTCATTCCACATGTGTATAGAAAGGCAGGAAGATACAAAGTTTCCTTGATCGCTTCCAATGATATCAGCTCGGTCGTGGTGCGCTGTGCAGAGCTTATCGTTCAAGATGTCATCGAAGGCCTGGAATTTAGGAGCTTCAGACACGAGGTGGGCGTAATGGAAGAAGCACGTGTGCACTGGAAGTTGAATCAAGGAAGTGAAATCTCCATTTTGGTCGACTACGGTGATGGCGAGTCAAAGCCTTTTGAAAAGAACATCTCAGTTGGAGACATCTTCGTCGCCATTAGCCTTCACAATTACTCTGCCCCAGGAGAATATCTCGTCAATATCACGGTTAGCAATCTTGTGGATAGCCAGTGGATAAACGCCACAGTTTATGTTGAGACGCCTGTAACACACTTAGTGCTTGCAATAAAACGAGGCTCTTTACAAATTTCTGAGGGTGGCCCATGCCAGGATTTGTACATTGCAGTAAATGACTCAGTCACGGCAACCGCTGACATAGTCAACGGCACCAACGTGAACGTTGTGTTTGACTTTGGAGACGGAACGTCGAAAACCATGTATCATCAACGGGAATTCCCAATAAATGGAACGGTTGCCAATCACACTTACGCTATTGAAGGAGCATATACAATCACTGTGAAGCTATCCAACAGAAATCAGGAGAATCCTACAAACGCGTGTAGAATTATCGTCCAATATCCAATTGACGTAGTGCTGCTTACGTCCAATTCACCTCAGCCCTCCAATCCAGGGAAAGTACATTTCTTTTTCCACTTCCCTGGCTACAATGCTTCTGCACCGCTCAAAGTGAAATACGACTTCGGAGATAATGAAACTCAGCCTCTCAAAACCTTACAATCACATGATGTGAATGGTACGGTTTACCAGTATCCTAGGCAAGGCGTGTATACTGCCACGGTGAACGTGTGCAACGAGATAAGTTGTGGTAATGCATCTGTTGAAGTAAGAATTCAAGATAAGATCCACGGCCTCAGGTTTTTTTCTCATTTGACAAAATTCATCGATACATGCTCCGAGAATTTCACGCCTGATGAGGCAACATTTCCCAAAGAATACGACGTCTTTTTTAACTCTTCCATCACAAATGGCACTAATGTAACCTACAGCTGGCGTTTTCTGTCAGACGATGTGGAAATCAGTGGAATAAGCTGTCGTCGAAAATTTAATTCCACGGGCAATCATGAAATTGTACTCATAGCCAAAAACGATGTCAGTAACAAGACGGCGAAACAGAACATCATCGTTCATGAGAGTATACTTGGGGTGAAACTAAGAAATGATGGACCGGCGGAAATGGGTAAACGCATTAATTTTACCCTGAGCATGGAACAAAAAGGAAACGATTCTTGTTTTGATATCGACCTGGAAGACGAAAAACATCATTATTACAAAACTGGTGAGGGCAAAAATTGCCATGGCTCTGCTAAAAATTTTGAAAACTATTCCAGTTTTCACCACATTTATGAAGAAGCAAAACCTTACTGGGTCAGGTTTACAGGCAAAAATCGCGTATCTTGTGTCACCATAGAAAAGGATGAGGAAACAAAAGCCGCCATCGTGAAGGGGGAGTGCGCCTTTCCAAAAATCACTGCTCCGGGAATTGGAGTTAGCAAAAAAAGTGGGACAAAGTTCAATAAGTCAGAGAAAATTGAAATAAAAACAGTAAATACTCTGAAATGTTACAACTTCTCGACCGAGTACTATTGGAATATGACTAAATTACCCGACTCCGCTGGCCAGCAAGAGGGCATTCGTTTCGACAGACCAGACTTAATAATCCCACCAAGGAAATTAGATTACGGCTTATATGAACTTCAATTTAGCATCAACATGTTGGCCGAACCAGGCGTTTACACAACAGAGAAATTCTACATCAACATCACAAAGACGGATCTCGTGGCTCTCATCGAGGGAGGTACAGAAAGGACTGCGGGTAATGAAGATCCCTTGACGTTAAATGCCGAGAAATCACATGATCCTGACACCACGGAGGCGGGGAACACATTAAATGTTGAGAGGTGCAACTGCAAGTTTGCTTGGTTTTGTAAAAGGGAAAATGAGAACGTAGACAAAAGTTATACATTACCTACAAATCTAACAGACTTACCACCAATTCCCACCTCCCCTGAGCAAAACATCACTGCAAACGACTCCACAGTGCCACAGTTAGGGGGCTGTTTCGGATACGGACCTGGGCAACTTAACTTTAGTACAGCGCAAGTTGTGTTGAACACGACGAAAATGACACCCAACACAACCTACATTATAAGATTCGTGATCACCAAAGATAATCGAACCTCGTTCACAGATCAGAAGATAAAAGTCAAACCGGGTAGCCCTCCAACTTTAAGCATCGAGTAAGTATTTAGTGCTTGCTTACCGACTGTCACTAATTACGTCTACATGTGCGCGAAATTGCTTTGCATTTTCTACTTATTACGCTTTGCGACTACTTTAGATACCTTTCGCGCCAGACTATAAAATATGTCCTTGAACGCCAAATTTTAAAATCACTGCGATAACAATGTGCATGAAATATTTTAATTTTAAAAGGTCATCGGCCTGATAGTTTTGTGTATTCTATGGTATACTGCGAAAAAAGGTAAATATCTTACTCTGCGAATGAAAAGACCTTTATTTGGCCATAGAGAAAAGTTTGAGCCAAGAGACTCACAGATATTTTTCGTAAAATTCCGAGCATCACACTCAGAGTCCCGTTTGCCGCGAAATCAAAATGTTAGCAGTGTAGCCCTCTATCGAAGGATTCCCAACCGCACATTCACGAGTTACAATTTATACAATAAGAAAGTTTTCAAAAATTTGTCAACCTTTCATTGAGTTTAAGTTTGTCATTTAATCCACTATGCAGCACACCACTTCTATAAACTTAAAATCAGATCTTCGTTTTTATTGGCCGTTCAAGCTCTGCTAACTTTCGCAGTGAAATCGCTTCAGCCTAAACACAGCCGACTCTAAATTCTGTCTTTATAACACTGAACAAAATTGGTTTGACGAGTTTGTTTTTAATTCATTTTTCAATATTGAATTCAAGATGCAGAGAATGTCACAAGAAAATCAACCCTTCGAGCAAACTAACTTTAAAAGGGATAGGAAAGTCTAAAGGTGGTCAAAAGATTTCCTACCGATGGGAATTGGAGGAAAAAAAAGAAGAGAGCTGGGAAGACGTACCCCTCAAAGGGCACATATCTACGCCTCTAACTTCAAACCTTCTAGTTATCAAACCCGACACATTTAAAGGTAAGGTGACGTCGTCACTGAAGCACATATAAAGTAAAAACACCGTTATATCAAAAATGTGTGATATTGATGATTGAAAATTCCCTTGGGGTTGGTACACAATCTCTCTCCGCTCTGCTGTGACCACCATAGAGGTTTTGCACAGCAGCCATGTTGGATGGCAGGAACAATGAAAATATTTTGCATTATAAATAATTTTTTTTGCCATGGGTAAAATAATTTATCGTTCCTGCCATCCAACATGGCTGCCGTGCAAAACCACTATTGTGTGCGCATCTTACTTTATTTGATGGTGCTCCATTACGCTTCCTTACTGAAAGTTCTCAAGGTGTGATAACCGCGGCTTTCTTTTCATGAATGAGTTTCGTGAGCTCTCATTTCATTTCACTTATTTCCTTAATGAATCAAGAACTATGGCCAATTTCAATAAGGCATGCAACCGTACGAGATAAAACCGTCAGAAAACAGGAATTGGGCAGGAGCACATAATACGATAACGATGGTAGCAGAAGGTATTACTGCAAAAGGTCTTGATGTCACCCCAAATTCTCTTCGCTAGTTTACAGGGAAATTTATCGCAGCTAGAAGAGAGAAAATTACGCTCAGATCTTCGTTCTCAGAGCTAAAACTACAATCACGGTTTTAATACGTACCTAATACTCACAAGGTTTTGACAGAAACTTAAAACCTGTCTTGATGAGGGATGGTAATATCTTTTTGTTTTGTAGGCGGAAACGATTACAAAATCAGACTATATGGCAAAATTCAAGGTGGAGAAGAGGGATCCTCTACGCTTGAACTAACAATCAACGCACCTCCACAGAGAGGAAACTGTAAAGCTTCGCCAACCTCGGGGAAGCCTTTAGAAACCGAGTTTACTCTAAAATGTAAAGGATTTACAGATGATGAGACGCCGTTAAGTTACGAATTCTTTTACTCGACATCTCCCAAAGGACAGAACAAAAGTTTAGGAAGCGGACTTGAAGATTCCCGCGAGAAAGTCATCTTTCCCAATGGTCTTGAAAAATACGATTCCAAATTATATCTTTACGCCAAGGTCACTGACAATCTGGGAGCTTCAACGACGGTCAAATTTAAAAACTATGTGGAAGTAAGTTGAGCTGCAAACTAATTTCTAGGCTTGGACTAAAAATAAGGAGACTGTGAAATGCCTTTCCTTGAAAAGAACGCAGTAGTGTTATACGACTCACTTCACTCTCAAAGACCCTAAACCCCAGGGTACTCTCAGTACAGTGAGTCGAGCCATTGCTAGATCCAAATGTGACACACGTCCTGTAAACTGCTACGATCAGCGATGATAAAATGAGAGGGGTTCTTACTGTTTAATTTTCGTCATTTTGCAGGTGAAAAAAGAAAAAATAAACGTCAAAGAACTTCAGAACAAGGCGAACGAGCAGCTTGAGTCGATGATAAGCAGTGGAAATATAAGGGAGACTGCATCGTTTGTGTTAAGTCTCGCTGAAGTACTGAACGATCAGAGTACTTCATCTGACGATAAATCTGTAAGCACAGAGGACAAGGAAGAAAGCGAAAAGGTAAGTAACCATTACGGCCTTTTCAAGGATTTAGATAGCGTTAGGCGGTAGGAATTAAATATCTAATTTTTCCCAGTTCTTATGTTATTCGATTGTTATGATGATCTAAATTAAGTCGAAGAAGAAAAACAATGATCCCTTATACCTCAGAGGCCTGGGACTGAATAGGACGATGCAATAACGAGATTTATTACACGACTCGGGCAGTCAGAGGGCCAATAACTAAAATCAACCAATCAAAATGCTCTATTGCCGGTCCATATTGTCTCAGTATTGGACCGGGCACTGTCCCGAATGGTCCTGAATGATACCGCACTTGTCTCCCTTTGAACTTCAGTCGTATAATAAATCTCTTATTAACCAAGCTTGCTCGGGACCGTACTGGAAGAATATCGGCCCTCGGTCTTTTTTGTACGGACCTCGCTGCGCTCGGTCCGTACTGTCAAGACCTCAGGCCGATATTTTCCCAGTACGGCTCTCGCGCTTGGTTAATAGGATACATAAATTCATCTTTTAGAGGTGTGTCACGGCTACACTGACATTGACTTAAATTTGACTTAAATTCGCACGTCTTGCGTACCTATTCTTGCTTTAAATTTGTTCAAATTGCGTATCTATGCTATGTCTAGAGGGAGAAGACCTCGTATTCTATTCGGTTTCGGGTCACCATGTTGATGATGTTGAGATGAAATGTTTAACTCAATGAGAAATGCTTTCTTTATTGTGTGTTACAATTGTTTGGTGATCGTTTTAGCCGACCTTGTTCTTTCTCACTCTTAGTTGCTTTTATGCTTAACCTAATTAATGCTGTGGGGCTTTTTACTTGGGAAAGACAACTAAGTTAACATACATGTCACCTAGCTAATGTTTACACGCTTCAGTTTTTAAAACCTAAAAAATCGAACTAGTTTCTGTGGGCACAATTCCAAACTCACATTTTCACGTTTTAAGATTACCCTAAGATGATTGGTTTTTTGTGCAGCACATTCCATTGTAATGACGTGTTCTGTGCTCACTTACCCCATGTAAAGTAAGATATATATTAAATCTATTCAGTGAGAGAGAGAGAGAGAGAGAGAGAGAGAGAGAGAGAGAGAGAGAGAGAGAGAGAGAGAGAGAAAGAGAGAGAAGAATGGTTTATTCAATACCTTAATAGCAGCATGGACTGAATTGCTAAGGTTTACAATGTATAGAAGGGGAAATTTTATAAATATAATCACAAAATTACTTGCATGCTTATGATAAGAATCCTACGACTACGAATACGAATAAAAAATTTTAGAATTAGCGCAGTTGAATTGCTAAAAAAGAACTGCAAATGTGTTAATAAAAGTGTCACGACACCTATTGGTCTTAGATGGCTTTACACGGTACGGTCTAACATTCCTGAGGTCCTGAGTTGGTCTCTCATCGAAAGGAATAAGAGGGTACACAACATCAAGGGGGTTATCTTCAATTTTGTTAAAAAGTTTTTTACATATTTCCGTCCTTCTTTGCTCCAACGTAACGAGGCCTGAACGTGCCAGGGCATCTGTATAATACACTTCGTAACCGAAAATTATCCTAAGAGCACGTTTCTGTATTCGTTCAAAACTTAAGGTTGGATATTTTGGAAGACTAAAAGGAAAAACCTGGCAGCCATAAAGTAAAACAGATTGAATGCAAGCAACGTAGAACTGAAGTAGTTCTTCAGGTGGAACTTTGGCATGCTTTAGTTGCACTAAAAAATATAGGCGTTTGGCAGCTTTCTTTGTCATTTCTCTTACAAGAGTATTCCACTTAAGGTCTTCTTGAATATAAACGCCCAATAACTTAACTACTTGTACTGTATGAATTTCACAACCGGTGATTTCCACAAGTTCATATTTTGTCGGAGAGCGCGCAAAGGTTATCCTAAGCTCATTACATTTACTGGGGTGAAGTTGGAACTTAATATTAGCAGACCATGTAGATACCTCATCGAGGATGGACTGTACATGACTAGACCCTTTAAGTGGGTCACGTCTTACGAGCATGTAGCATAAAACGAGTATAAGTATTACCACTTCTCAACCCTAAACAGGGTGCTGGGAAATCCCAGGCTTTCTCCCCCCTCCTTCGGCAGTCAAGGTGTTTTGACGGTATCATTTTAATTTCGTCCTCAGCTGAGAGAGAAACTTGCTATAGCTGTGGTTGATTCGGCAGAAGTGTCCGATGACACGAGCTTATCAGACGTCGCTCAGTTTGCCAGCACTCTCACGGCAGTAACAAATAAACCCGAACAGAATACAGACAAGGTGGTGGTAAGTTGACAGTTCATCGCTCAGAAAATCCGAGTCCTGTGTTAATGTGGCCATACTGTAACAAGCGTGACGGTTTAACATTTGTTTCTGTTTTTTTTGTTTGTTTGTTTGTTTGTTTTTGTTTTTTGTAATGTTGTTTAATTGAAACCAGGAAAAGGTCTCCAGCCTCTACGATGATGCAAGTAAAGCGATCTTGGCACAAGCTACTGGTGGCGATGGAGCATCTAGCAAAGAGATTGAAGAAGCCTCCACAGCAGTATTTGGTGGAGCGGTAAATATCATTAAATCCGCGGATGTAAAGCAGAAAGATGAGGTAATGATATCATGGCCAGAAAAAGGCCATTTTGTCCACGGAGTATCGAAAGTAATCAGGGAAGGTGTTGTTTTTTTCTTACTTCGTTTGACCATTGATCCAAACCTTTCTCTCTCTCCTAAAGTTCTTTTGAAGTTTAAAAATCGTCATGATAGTATTTCGATAATTCCCTGATTATTTGGTTAAAACGTAAAATATCCTAGATTTCGAAAAGCTGTCCCGTTAAATCTCTTTTGTGATTAAGAACTTCCCTCGTAAATGTGTCTCATGGCTCTGACAGATATGATACACCGCAATTGTTTTTTCTTTCCACTGAGATTTGACAACAACCAGACTGCGATGGAGATCTCTGGCGTAGAACGCTGATGCTCATGCAATTGTAAAAAAAATTAATTAGGTAAAAGCTCACATTTGGGAATAACCTGGATGAGTTAGATTCACCTAAAGGAAACATCTTTGTAGGGATGTCGCCGCACAGGACACTTTTAATTGAAATGTTACCTTGTTTTTGATTATTTGTAGACGTCCACTGAGAAAGGACAGCCCAAAAATAATGCTCAGTTAGAAAAAGTTCTTGGTACTCTGGATACTTTGTCGCAAGCTCTGATAGCATCCAAAGTTCAAGGTGAAGATGCCACAAAAATTGAGACACAATCTTTGTCGATGGGAGTTTCCAAGGAGGATAGTGAAACTTTAGGAGAGGAACCTGTCACGATCAATGACACCCAAGTGAAACTGCCGCAGAATTCGACAGTTTTCGGCAATGGAACTCTTGATCAAGTGGTATGTATCATTTCCGTTACACAATTAAGTGTATCTCAAAATATTCAGCGATGTAGAGGTATACTTCTACCACTTTCACCGAAACTAAGGTTAATAACTGTTTTCGTATTTACCA
>NC_142528.1:5919547-5992047 GCF_964205215.1 Stylophora pistillata | reverse complement strand
TGACTAAGGGAGCCAACAGATTTCTTTGTTAAAGGCTAATTGTTTGAACCAGCTTCCAATAGGATTCAAATAATTGTTAATTTAATGACTGACGAAGAATTCCATGACTTTCCCAGTCAGTCAACCTATCATAGGTTCATTTTTTGTATATTTTGGGTGAGTTCATATTTTCCATCTTTCATAGGGGCTGTCGATGCTTTTCTCTTAACTGTTCCCCAGTCTCTTGGAAACTTGAAACAGATTCGAGTGTGGCACAATAACGGTGGAACCTATCCATCGTGGAATCTTCTGCGAATCATGATCCAAGACATACAAACTGATCAGAGATGGTGGTTT
The DNA here is from genome assembly GCF_964205215.1 of Stylophora pistillata. NCBI lineage: Eukaryota > Metazoa > Cnidaria > Anthozoa > Scleractinia > Pocilloporidae > Stylophora > Stylophora pistillata. Next base: position 5,991,711 of record NC_142528.1, on the reverse strand, counting down.
GTTTGTGACGACTGGTTGGCGGTTGAGGAAGGTGACGGGAAAATTGAAAAGACCCTTTCCCCTGCGTCCAAGGAAGAACTGACAAAATTCAACGTACTTTTCACCTCTGAAGTGAGGAAGAATCTCACTGATGGCCATATTTGGTTTTCGGTTGTTGCTCGGCCACCAAGAAGCACCTTCACAAGAGTTCAGCGCTTGACTTGTTGTTTGTCCATTCTACTCTGTACGATGGTTTCAAACGCCATGTTTTATGAAGTAGGCAAATACGAAACGCCTAAGAACGCCATCAACATTATGGGCTTTAGTTTCTCCATTCGCTCAGTATCAGTCGGAATCATAAGCAGTATTGTCGTCTTTCCTATAAATCTCATCATTGTTACCTTGTTCCGGAAAGCAAAGCCGAAGGAAAATCGATACTCAGTAAAAACAGAGGGAGAAGAAATAGATGATGTTGACATCGAGATGGGTGGAGAGAGGAAGAAAAATGCGCAGAAAAAAGGTCTTCCTCACTGGTTTGTTTACGTGGCGTACGGCATTGCATTCCTAGTTGCGGTTACATCAGGGTCTTTCGTGGTGATGTACGGAATGCAGTTTGGTCCTGAAAAATCAGCAGCGTGGCTTTCTTCCATGACGATAAGCTTTTTGCAAGATGTATTGTTAAATCAACCAGTTAAGGTCTTTGCATTAGCGACACTTTTCGCTCTGCTCATCAAAGATCCAAAGAAAGCCGAGGAAGAATCATATGCCGAAGTCAACGCCCTAGCGAACGACGAAGAGTGGCTGCACAAAAACACAGAAGATCTTGATGACGAGACGCAAAAGGCTTTGAAGAACCTAATCATCGACAAACCACCAGACGAGGCGAAGCTGGAGATCGCACGCCAGCTGCGCATGAAAGAAAAGCAGATGAAGTCAATTATCCAGGAAATTGTCTGGTACCTTATCTTCTTGCTGGTTCTACTAACCATTAGCTACGGAAACAGGGACCTAAAAACATCGCAGGTGACTCGATATATGCAGAACATCTTCGAAAAAGCAAGTTACAGCGGAAATGTTACATATGACAAGGTAGGCCGGTACAGATAAAAGTGGACTCGAGTTGCTTTGCATTATTTCAGCAAGTAGGCAGAACGGGACAATGAATTTAGGACGAGTATTAATGCTGAGTTCTAGCTGATATAATACTATATAAAAAGTGTATTTTTCATGACGGACATGTACCGGCTGTGCGGGGAATGTTAAGCTCTGGTGCAAACCGTACCTGTATCAAGTATTTACAAGGGGAAAGTATGAGATGTCACTTTTGAAATAACTGTTTTTGGAGGTTTTTGTCTGACATGAATCTTTCTTATCTTTGGTAAGATAAGAGATTATCGATGAGCAACAGCGCACGCTTCATCTCTCTAGTTTCTTGGGTACCAAGAGCACGCACAGCGCATCAAAATGCCTTGATAGACTTGAATAAATACTTATAAAATAAAAACTAGTCCTGCTGAAGTTTTCCCCTAACAGGATCATCTATTCTTCGCTAGGTACATGATATTACACAGTACTGGCAATGGTTGAATGAGACTTTCATCCCATCCTTGAATCCAGAATTCTTCTACAATAATTTAACTCAGTATGAAGATGGTTACCTGGCTGACACACCCAACGCCTGGCTGTTGGGCGTGGCGCGACTCAGGCAGCTGAGGATCAAGAAAGGCGAGTTATTGAATGTTTGTCGTTAGATTTTAGTCAAAGAAAGGTGATATAAAAGAGAAAGGGCAATGAACCCATCCAGCGAGGCTACTTTTTCAAAACGAAATTTAAGAAATAACGACAGTGGGACTAATAGGTAGTTTTATGGTTTCAAGCACACACCACTTTTGATTCTCCGTGAAAAAATAGCGTGCTTTGAGAGGCCTTTCAAAGAGGTATCGGCGCTTTTAAGTTGAGTCACAATGAAAAAAATTGTAAGAGTCGAGAGTTGATAGCTAGTAACTCCTCGCGCATTTTAGGTGGACACTGAAAGTTCTTTTAGACTGACAAACTGCTGGATACGAGATAAACATTGCGACCTTTCCCTTTGAGCCTCAAAGGGATTGAAAGGCGATAAAAGTTATGCAATCTTTATGTGCGTATACCGGAATGAAAACTCCTAAAGCCTTTGAGCACTTTAAGCGCCTTTGCGAAGGTGGTTTTACTGACGAATAAATGTTTGCCTCATTGCAGACACCTGCACATATAAAAAAGCCTTTCAACCTTTCATTAGCGAGTGCAATGATTTCTACAGCATGGAGTTGGAGGATCAAGGCTCATATTTACCTGGATGGAAGGGAAAACCGCTTATACCACAAAATTCATCATTGCCTACTCCTATTCCCTCTCAAAGTCAAGAGCCCCCAGTTCCAGGTCCATGGGTCTACCAAAGCGGAACGGAGTTGGAGACTTTCCCATACTGGGGTTACAAAGCTACATATAGCGCTGGAGGTAAATGGTGCTACTCTTTATTTTAGCAACACACTTAAATATTTATCAGTCTGAACAACAGTAGATTTTGAACATGGTTCCTGGTCGTATGTTTGAAAACCCCTTCGCCTCATCACCGATAAGGTCTGAGTCTTAACCCTTGAATCCCCATGACCAAAAGCAAAATATCGATACAATATTAAGCAGACAAGTTATGAGAATAAAGAAAAATATCAATTAGGGGATTTTATGTTGATCCATAACCAAATTCTCTGAACTAAAATCATACAAATTGTATGACAAAAAGTAAGAGGAATTACTGAGATTCTGGAAGCGAAGTTTTTTTGAACGAATCTGACGCATGACTTAGTGTCAGTTCTCATTATCCTAAAGATAACTTTTTCCCGAAGGAAAAGAAAACAGTTCCTATGGAGTGAGAGCATTTTTTTTTTGTACTACAAGTGTTTAAAAAGCTCTTTCTAGTTTCTGTTCCGTCACGTGATACTTTTGTTCCTTCCCTGTGGCCATATCATAAAGAGACTAGTTGCTGCCTCTTATCATATGTTAATTTGTAAAAGGCGCTTCAAGTTCGATCTACTGTTTCAACACCTTTGTAGCCCACCGGGTGTGTTCACTCACTCAAATTCGTTTGTTCTTTTTTTGAAGGATACGTGCAAATATTGCCCACGGATATAAACGAGTCTCTAACGATAACAGGAAAGCTGAGTTTAAGCAAATGGTTGGACCGTTACACGAGAGCTATTTTCTCGGAGTTTGCTATTTACAACGCGAACACTAACCTGTTCTGTGTTGTCACGCTGTTGTTTGAACAACTGCCCACCGGAAGTTTGACTCCGTATCCCAGCATTCTGACATTGCGTCTCTTCCGTTATGTTGGAGGCGAAATGTTTTTTGTGTTGACGTGCGAAATTGTGTACCTTTTGTTCTGCACATTCTTTGTGGTCAAAGAGATAAAGATGTTTGTGAAGAAGGGTAGGGAACACCTCAAAAATCCATGGAGCATTCTGGAAATCCTTGTGACTCTACTGTCGCTGTCGGCAGTGGGACTGTACTTCGCAAGGCATAAATTCACCAATGATGCGATAAGGGACATGAACACTGACCGGGCTGGTTTTATCAGTTTCCATTACACAGCTTTCCTAGATGAGTGGCTCAAGTGTATCATGGGTCTCATTGTGTTCTTCTCGTTCTTAAAAGTGTTCCGTCTGTTGCGATTCAACCGTCGCATATCACTGCTGCAGCAAGTCCTCAAAAGGGCATTCTTCGAACTGTTATCATTCATGTTTATGTTTGCACTTGCGTTTCTAGCCTTTGCACTCCTTGCATGCCTAGTATTTGGGCAGGCAATGGAAGGGTTTGGGACATTTTTAAGAAGCTGTGCCTCTTTGATGGACACAATACTCGGCAAGTTCACTTTAAAGGAACTGTCAACAGCCAATCGGATTCTTGGACCGATTTTCTTCTATTCATACACGGTGACCATGGTGTTTGTGCTCATTAACATGTTCCTTTCCATCATCAACGATACATTTGCCGAAGTTCGCAGCGATGTGGATAAACAATCCAATGAATACGAGATAGTGGACTTCATGATTCATCGACTGAAAGAAAATATCGGCAAGTCCATCGGTCATGCCATACACCCAGTGTACAAGGAACCCAAGAATGAACTGGAACTCAACTTTGATAGAATCGCCGATGACGCGGATAATGCCATGCATTTCATGAGAAACATCGCATTTGAAGATATGAGGAAGACACGATGGTTCCAGAGCGAAAACTGCACGGAAAAGAAGAAAAACCTGATGAGGCTGTTAATGGAAGTGGATTGGGATTATTACGAGGAAGAACTTTGTGATTCCATTCCAGTTTTCGAGAAGTTCCTTAATCAGTACAGCGACGAGGAAGTGGAAAGCGTCCTGCAGTATTATCAACAAAAGCGGATGGTAGAGGACCTGGTCTTTGATCAAGTCAACGGTTCTGGTGAGGAAGATGACTCTGATGAAACTAACAGTGATAGCGATGACAGTAACGATGACAGTGATGAAATTTTGAGTGACGACGAAAACTTGAGTAATGACGAGAAGGTATCGGAAGTGGAAGACGATCTCGACAATGAAATGAATATGCCGGCGCAAGAAATCGATGTAAGGCTTGACAGCTCTGGTAGCCATCATGGACGCGTAACGGTTAATCTTGGCACTGAAATGGAACCAAACAGAATTCGAAGTCCTTCTTTCTTGATCACTGATGCAGAACCAACAGCTACAAAAATCTTGAAGCAAAACACTCCAGATGTTGACCAAAGAAGCATCCACAGTAACCCCCAGGCGGAAGTGACCGAAAACGAACTTGTTCAAATATTACAGGATGTGCGCAGAGATGCGGAGAGTCGTTGCGCCACAGATGCTGAGATAGACAGCATTTTTGGAGACTCCTTGTCTGCTCATGGAGTACAACTGCTCAAGTTCGACAGTGAACCTGAAGATACAGGCAGCAAGAAAAAGAATGTTAAGAAGCGACGGAAAAAGAAAGAAGAAAAAGGGATGCCGAAAGAGAAAACTACAAAAGATGCTTGGGTTGTAACAACTGACGAAAAAGCAGAAGAGAATACATTGACCTGTGAACCTCAAGAACATAAAGTGGAGAAAAGAAAGGAAAAGAAAGAAAAGAAAAGAGAGAAAATGGAAGGATTAGAGAGGCCATTAACTGCTCCATGGACAGGGGATGAAGCGGATGAAGAATTGATGAAACCCAAAAAGAAAGGAGGTAAAAAAGGTGCAGCTGTAAATGAAGGTGAAGAAGAGACGGCTGAACCGAAAATCAAGAAAAAGAAGGCCAAGGAATCTGCAGCTGAGGATACAACGGGAGGTAACATCGAGGAAGAAACAATCGAAGGCAAAAGAAAGGATAAGAAGAAAAAGAAAAAGCAGGAAGAGGCAGATGATGCAGCTCAGATAGACCCAGGAATGGACGAGAAACTCCAAAATAAAACTAAGAAGAAAAAGAAACAAAGAGTGAACCAGCTGACTGTTGATGACGACGATGGTCGCAGCTCTGCAAAATCAAACGACACCGAAGAAACGATAGTCGAAGAAAAACCGCCGAAGAAAAAAACGGGAAAGAAAACGAAGTCAACAACCAAGGAGATTGTATCGCAAGAAGAGAGCGAGTGTTAGATCAAAAACACTTGAACTATACTTCGACAGAAGTTAACTGTTAATCTACCACAGTAAATTTAAGAAAAGTACAGGCATAATGTAATAGGTGAAGTCTTCCCTACGATAAGTCTAGTTTGACCTTGTACAAAATTATATTAGAGAAAAATACGATTTTCATTTCTTCGCGTAATTCTAATCGAGGACAAGATGCGTATCGAAGCTAATGTGTACATCTAAACACCTGCGTGCGGGGTGGTTCTTAAGTTAAAATTAAACAAACCATGAAAGCTTCTTGTAATACAACGCGGCTAGGCTTTAAACATGTTTTCGTTCAGACAGCAAGTTTTTCGTTTTAATGATTTAGACAAAACTCGAGAAACTCAGGGGCTATGCATAATGCAACCATTGTGCCACAAAAAAAAAAAAAAAAAGTGGGCTCAGAAACACACCACTTTGCCTCAATACCAACGCTTTGCTGTCATCCTACGGAGAGCACGATCGTGAAAAGCTTTTCCTCAGGAGTACATTATACCTCTTGCTGAGGTAAATATCTCCAGTTTGCCTTCAAATCAACCCCCAACGAAACAGACAGTCGACCTCTATTCATTTATCAAAACATCTTCGCTTGAAACCCCTTGAGAGACTTCGACAGGAAAAGGTGAGGTAAAAATTTAGAAATTTGCACTGAGAAAAAGAGTTGGTATGTTTCTTTATAGATGAGACACCGCTGAACCAACTTACAACTTCTACTATTTCGCTTGTAATTTTCGTAGCATGAAATCATGAGAAAGACTGTAAGTAGGAATTTGTGGTAGATTAAAATAAGTTTTAACGCCACACAGTATTGTTTTATGACCCCTCATGGTCCCAATTTCAATTTGTCATGTCATGTTAGTCAGATAAGTTCTTCAACTCTCTGAAATACCACCTTGAAATCGAGTTTGTGTTTCAGCAGATGCATAGTTTTTTTTTTCCCGGACGTCAGTTCTGAAGTGCGGTGTGGTATAGATCTAGATTCCCAGGGAGCATGCTTCACCTAACCACGTACATGATTTACTCATTGTGACCACTTTGATTTCACCCGTAGGAGGAGAAAAATACTGTATTTGAATTACAAGTGCACGCGGTGTTGTCTTACATGATTTATAATAGACACAAAAAAGGTCAGGCCTGAAATTCAACATCAGTCTCTTCGTCTCTCGTTTTAGGCTATTGTATCTATTTCTTTTTGGAGATTTTCTCGATTTGTTTCCCAATGGCTTTTTGAACATCTTCATCAAGTATACAGTCACAAAAGTTCTTGATGTCCTCAGCTCTGTTATTCTCCAGCGCCTCCACATACTCTTTTCGCAGAGTTCTTTTCGTTAACTCTCTAGCTTTCCCTGAAAACGGAAAAAGCACTCAACTAATGAACCCCCTGGGCCTAGCTGTATAAAGGATATATCGCTATTCAATGGATAAGTGATAGAAAAACGTACTGCGCTATCTATCGGGGGAGCAGCTTTGGCGTAGTCAGGCGAGAGCGCTCGCCTTCCACGAATGTGTCCTGGGTTCGATTCCCGGACCCGGCGTCATAAGTAGATTGAGTTTGTTGGCTCTCTACTCTGCTCCGAGAGGTTTTTCTCCGGCTACTCCGGTTTTCCCCTCTCCTCAAAAACCATCATCATTTGAATTGATTTAATTTAGAGTTTATTTGCATTTACACACGACCCCACAAGCTGTTCAGCTTTAAACATTATCGTGTCTAAATAGAGGTATTATTATTGTTGTTATTATTATCGGATAAATATTTATCTAGTGAATAGCGTTATCCAACCTTGGAACAACCGGGGCCTGAGCAGTTCGTAGGTTCTCATAGTCTTTTGAATACACAACAGGGCAGAAAGATGAGGGGAAGCTAGCAAACTATCGACCATGCGATGTTACTTCAAAATACCAAAACATTCTAAAGAAAGGACTAAAAATTAAATGCACGGTCACCCATCATTTGTACGAATCAGCAGTAGTTGCACTGAGAGTGAACGACTAAAAGAACGTTTTTCTTTTCCAGTTGTTAATATAGCTAGTGATGTTACTCATGTTAGATGCTTTGCCTCAAGAATTTCTTCATTGTTCTCGTACAGGGTCGCTTGAAAATCTGAGGAGTGGGACGTGGGAGATGGGTGGTGGCTCAAATAATTTTGTCCAGTATGAAGCTAAAATGAGTGGCGGGCGCTTAAATTAAAAAATTTGCTCCTTCGTTTTCTGGCGAAAACAATCAATTCAAATTTTCCTACCAGAAAATGCGACCCATTTTTCCATTTCTACCATTGTCTCCTCCATGACTTTATCCTTAGGTACAGTTTTGTCAACCATTCCAACTGCTAAAGCTTCCTCGGACGTGTACCTCTTGTTACTAAGGATCGCTTTCTCAGTACAGCTTTGGCCAACCACATTCCTCATGGTACCAACTACCCTAATGGCAGGAAGAACAAGTGAAAGGTCGGTTCACGTATAGCCACAATAACAACAACTGTTGAACGAATAGAACAAATCTCAATTGAGTGTAAAAAGTAGTCCTGTATGGCTTTGTTTTTGCATTATTTCGCTTTATTATTATGATTGATCCAGAAAAATCGCGCCACTCTCTCAACCAATCAGATGCTACACTGAAACCAATCACGACCTTTGTCAGCAGCATTTTCCCGTGCTTTAGGCGGTTCATTACTTTTAATTTGATTGGCTCTAAAAAGTATTTTCCTTTCTTCTGATTGGCTGTTGTGATTACCTTGGCCTTGGTTTTATGACACTTAATCAAATTCTCTCTGGTAGTGATAAATTGCACTCACCATGATGGTGGTGGGACACCCTATAAAACATAAAATTAAGAAAAGAAATGAAAAAACCCATTTATCAAATATCAATAACTATGTCAGAAGACACCATGTCACAAGGTGACGTGCTATCAGGAATTACGCCTTTAAAAGTGGTTCCTAGAACCAGCATTTGAGCTTGTAAAATATTTGTTTCAACACTGTTAGCTAGTTTTATCTGCTCATTGATTTGGGGCATTGAATGGAATGATTCCAATTCACTCTAACAAAGGGCTAGATTAATAGCTGTCACTCAAAATGTCAGCTTTGGAAGCTCTCACAACTCGGTTGATAAAACCAAATTATTTCCCTACACACAATAATTATTGACAGTAGTTTTAAAGCAAACTGAGTGTTTGAAATGCACCATACTTATTCATCACAATCGATAATGTCTCAAATACAGTAGACCCATTACCAACTCTTCCATGATTATAATTTTCAGATCAATGCACTTAAAGTGAACTTACGGCTTCAATTTCCACCATTCCAATTCTGAATCCCTCAGCCATGACACGATAATCACATGACAATCCCAAAACACAGCCTCCTGCCATGGCATGACCCTGAAATAAAGCAATACTTCAAATTGGTAAGGGATGAGCACTTAAGAGAGCACTGTCAGCAGAGGGAATCAGTTTAACATAGGTCTAATGCATCGAATGAAATCGAAGCTTCAACATCCCCCTTCCCTGAAGCAGCCCACAGGCATTTTACTATCCTACAGTGGCCCAGGGGGAAATTTGAACTTTGCCTGGGTGGGGTGGGAAATTTTGAGCCAGAACTGTCAAGTCTTTCCAGCAGAACACCTGTATTTTATCATTTAAAATGGAAGACTGTTTAAAGGTATCAAGTTAACCTATAAAAAAGCAATGGCTCAGGAGAAAAGGTCTAAAAGAAAGTCATTGTTCCTTGGGGACATTGCTTTTAACAAAAACATTGATCATTAAATCGGATACTTGGGTGGGGCATTTGGACACTTTTTTAGCCCCAGGACGCAGGAATTTGAACAAACCAATCTTCAAAAGTTCAAATGCCTGACAGGGTTGCCTGAGGGCAAATGTTGAAGCTTCAAATAGATTGACACATAAGCAGAACTCTTTTTAAAGTCCTCGTTTACCAACTTAAAATCATTAACCCTTGAACTCCTAGAAGTGACTAACGTGTAACTTCTCCCTATAATATCCAATACATAATTAAGCACACAGGTAATATTACTCAAACTTATCATGTAGAAGTTGTCAACTTGGTCTAACACCAAATTCTTGTTGACTAAAATACAACGAAATGTGTAGCAGCTAGGAGAGGGGAGATTGCCAATCAGATCTGAGGAGTTCAAGGATTAAAATCTCCATAAACATTTTTGGGCTCAAAAAAGAATTGATTTTAGAAGCTCATGTGACACAAGCTTCAAGGATTGAAACTCAGATTAAACAAATGGAATTGTTAATCATAAAAGAAAGTGAAGGAGACTTAAAGATAGCGAGTTCAACTGAATGGATAACTTACATTAATAGCTGCCATGGTAGCTAGCCGTGATCCATACAAGCGAAGCCACATCTCCTGAAAATTACTCCAGAAAGAAGCAAGACGCTTTTTATCTGAAGGCTGGTAAATTTCCTTCACTAGGTCCAGCCCTGCAGAAAACACTTTTGGAACACCCTAATTCAAACAGAGATAATGATAAATAGCCTTAAAATGATCATCTACTTCGTTCATATATTCTGAATAATACAATAATTATCATGAACATTTGATTATTAGCGCGAGAGTAGTCCTGAAAGGGACTGTTGTTGGTAGAAGTGAATGGAAGACATCAGCATAGTCAACTCCTAACCTCAAACTGCTTAATATTGTGGTTTGAAGTTTGCAGGTTTGAGGTTTGTTAACACACAAAATGTGGATCTAAAAATCTCTAGTGGCTAAGCAGACTGACTACATTTGCAGTAAAAACAATGTACTGTTGCAACCCACTGAAGTAACTATAAGTCCTTGACAGTCCTGGTCATTTTCAAGGCTTTCCAAGTTGGTGTTTATCTCTTCTAAAAATTCCAGGCTGAAGCTGTTGACTGGTCCCCTGTTTAGCTCCAAAATGGCTACACTTCCATGTTTTTGGACATTAACATGGGTTGACGTGTATCTTCTGAATTGACTAGCACCCAAAAATGCTTTAGTTGCCGGTACTCCATTTCCTTGGTGGGCCACTGTTGGGAATAATCATAAAATAGATCATAATTCAGCTGCATATTCAGAGATAAAAGAAAGATAAAATAGAAAACATGGATAAAAGGAATCTGGAGAAGGAAGTGTGGACAAAGATCTAATCTGCAAAACCTAAAGGAGTCTAGATGCTGCATTTAGGGTAAATTTTGTATACTTTGCATGTTTACCACAGTAACTCTTAAATCAATTCCCAAGGACAGGGCAAAAATCTTTCTTTGGCAAAATCGAATCATAAAGAGAAGCAATGATTTGTAACAAATTGACAATTTCTTGTGATTGAGGTAAACTTGTTGGATATCTGGCAACTGTCTCTCAAGTTCACCCCAATTCCATGTGATTTCATCATCTCAAATTTTGCCTACTGCCATAAAGTTTTGGCTTTTCATTTTTTCTTGTGCAGTTTCTCACAGTTTAGAAGAACTGATACCACATCTCAGCTAATGAACCCTAAAAGCATCCTTAAACTCACAGAAGTGATTAAAATGTAACTTCTCCCGTTAATATCCATACATTATCCAGCAAACAGGTAAGGAGAAAACTCAGAATTTAAGGATAGAGGTTATTTTCTCGATCTAACATCAAATTCTCGTAGTTTATTCACAAGGAAATGTGTAGCAGCAAGTGGGGAGAATTTCCTGCCGCTGACCTAGTGCCCTCTCATCGTTAATCCTTTTTCGTTAACCAAAAATGTGTGACAAATTTATTTCTCGATAATTTGAATCCCTGTACTTCCGTACTAAAACAGGATAATGAAACCCAGATACTCGCAATAAAAAAAAAAATTAAACTTCTGGAGCTCAAGGAGCTTTCGCATACATTGCATGACCTAGTGTGACATTCGAAAGGTTTTTAGGCTCAACTCTCAATTTTCGCAGATTTCACTTTTCTAATTGGACATTAAACTTCAGATCAAAACCCACTAAAATTGGAGTCCATATGCATTGTAAAGCAACGTTTCTCTTTCCGTCCAAATGTAAGACATGAAAATGATTTTTTTAAGGGTCCAGTCTTAGATTTTCGCGGTCGTGAAGTAAGATCAAGATCTTACCCCAGTCGATGACACACAAAAGAGTTCCAATCCATTATAACAGATCCAAAAAAAAAATGAAATCCATCAAAGCAAAATTTTCTTACCTTTAGCCACTTCTACTACTCTCAGGAAACTTTTACCAAATTTAAGTGGCGTCGCCATTTTCTTCAATTTTCAAACATCTAGATTGGGGAGGGGTGTGTGGGGAACATGCTAGAGCATCCTAGTTTCGTATCCAGACCTTCCCCGGCCAAACAGTTTGGTTTGAATACAGAGGTCTTTCCGAAATTTCACAAGGTGGCTCGTACCGATTTTCATCTTTTTGATGGTTTGTAACTTTGAAAGAATACAACAGAAAGACTGACCAAGGCCAGTTGAACACTTTTACGGGGTTGAATTACATAATCATTGGTTATCCAAAAATAAGTGTCATTTCGTCACTAACAGTTTCTGATAATACGAAGGCAAGCTTTGTCTGTCATGTTCGGTGGAAGAATGGATAGCAGAACATTTCTCTCTTCTGTTTATTAATCAGGCCTCCTGCTTGGATGTTTCTCGCGAAAGTCGAAAACGAACAACAAAAAGAGGCCAGTGTCATCTGGGATACAAAGGAAAAAACTGTGAAACACGTAAGTGAAAAGATTTCTGAATAGCTCTATCCAGAGGTTTATATACAAAATACATAACTAACACCTGAAGCTGCTTTGCAAGGTATACCTAGGAGTTTGCTAAAATATAATGACGGTCATGAAGGACTCATGGATTTGGAGCCATGACTAGACATTGTCGAATGGGAAAAACGACATGTGTAGCGCTCTGCATTTTGTTTGATTATTTATGTTTTTCATTGTTGTTTTTGTTTCGGTTTTAGCTCTTGGACTCAACGTGTTCCTCTGTAGCGAAGGCTGCGAGGATCCAGGCAAGTATCCACCGTGTGGTGTCGCTTATATTACATCAAAGTGAATGGAAAGGATTATTGTCCTCATCTCAGAGACCATAATGTGGTTATTGTTAGCAGCGTAACAGGTAACAGACTTGAAGGGCTCAATATCTCACTGCTCAAGGTCAATAGTTTGTCAACGTGAAGCCGTGACTGAAAGGTTGTATGCTTGAATACAGTTTGATCAAAATGAAAAAAGGAAGCTTCCATTCTGTTTTGCAGGGACCGCTCTTGACTCAAAAGCATTTGACACTGCTGCCAATAGTTCTGCTGGTAATAATCTGAGAGACTATCTAAACAACATAAATGGAGAGTATGTTCCTTTTGCTGATGATGCTTTCAATTCTTGTGAAAACATATAATGAAACAAAACGAATAGACAAGACATGGATGGCCATTCAACGAATTACAGGAGTGCAAATAATTAAGCATTCAACGCCTCGCTGACAAGTACGAAAACCTTGGAAAAGCTGACAAAACCAGTTCTCGCCAAAACCCCTTTGAACTTTATGTTTGTTGTTTGTTTAACCTTATTGTTTGTTTAAGTATTTTTATTATTTCTTAGACAAATTATTTCGGGCCCCTGAAATGTAAAATTTATGTAAAGAGTAAAGAAGGGGAGGAATTGTTCGTAATCTCCCTCTATCCAGAAAGATCGTCGCCACAGCTGCGACTACAGGTGCACAAACAAACTCTTAATTGACAAAATGCATAGTACCCATTAGGGCCTTTTAGTTGGGGTAAGTGAGCACAGAACACGTCATTACAATGGAATGTGCTGCACAAAAAACCAATCATCTTAGGGTAATCTTGAAACGTGAAAATGTGAGTTTGGAATTGTGCCTACAGAAACTAGTTCGATTTTTTAGGTTTTAAAAACTGAAACGTGTAAACATTAGCTAGGTGACATGTATGTTAACTTAGTTGTCTTCCCCAAGTGAAAGCCCCACAGCATTAGGTTAAGCATAAAAGCAACTAAGAGTGAGAAAGAACCAGGTCGGCTAAAACGATCTCCAAACAATTGTAACACACAATAAGGAAAGCATTTCTCATCGAGTTAAACATTTCATCTCAACATCATCAACATGGTGACCCGAAACCGAATAGAATACGAGGTCTTCTCCCTCTAGACATAGCATAGACACGCAATTTGAACAAATTTAAAGCAAAAATTGGTACGCAAGACGTGCGAATTTAAGTCAAATTTAAATCAATGTCACTGTAGCCGTGACACACCTCTAAAAGATGAATTTATTTCCGTTATTGTCGTTTTGAGCTGGTTATTCCTTGGTTATTCCTTGATTATTGCTTGGTTATTCCTTGCGTTAACCCCCCTTCCATCTGATATTTTCCTCTGTGTGTTAATCTCGTCAAAATGACAGGGTTATTTCTCGTGGTTTGTAATCAAATCTTTGTTCATTAAACTTCAGTAAAATCGTTCTGGTCGCCATTCAAAATGAAGGCTCAACGTACATACCATCAGCTACTGATGCCTTGAAGAGAGTTGGTGCTACTGATGACCTCCTCAACTTGACAGAATACAGAGGATCGTTTGTTTTGGTGGGATACGCAGGTGTAAATAAACCACCTTGGATAGTGCAACAAAGTGCGGAGAGGGGAAAGGGACCCAGTGAGATATCTTTGACAATCCCATCATCCACAGGTACATCGACGTTTCAATAATTCCACATAGCAGTTATACATTTTTATAGTCAGGGACACGATTGTATCAACATCTTCACATATTTAGCGACTCAGGCAAATAAAAGCGGTCAGGGTCTAAGCTCTCTTTTCCACTAACAGAGACACGCAATGCGGGCTTAGAGCACTTTTTCGCAAGACAATCGAACGAACAATCTCAAGGGGTGGTAAAACTGATCATACATTTCAATCGTAATAGTTATTTGAAACAATGAAAAGCCAATTTTAGCCGCGGTCGGTCACCGGCGCACTATTTCCGTTATGTGAATATCAATAAACCCATCGTAATAATACCAGATTTTCTTTTACAGTTAGTAGAGGCTTATATTACAATCAGCCTTGTCATTCCTGCACAGACATCCGGGACTCGGGTTTCTTTGAAAGAGACGGAGAGTACTGGGTCGACTTTGAGAAGACTGGAAGTCCAATGAAAGTATATTGTGACATGATAACTGACGGAGGTGAGGCGTTGGTGCGTGAACAGTAAAAAAGGGGAGGCTTCGAATGATGTTGATTTCGAGCTATTTATAGATCATAACAACCATCACTTTTAATGCATTGCATATGTTGGCTTTGTTTGGTCACGTTGCTGATTAAAACGATAATCTTTTTTTTTTCCAAGAGGTTGGCTTCTTGTTTCCAACGTTGTGGTTGACAACCCATCCTCGCGACAATTTTTTATTAAGTTATCATACAGTGAAACCAGCAACTGTCACAGCAACAAAGCATTGTTCATGACTGTAAATGCCATGAAAGAACTCAGAACACACTTATCTTTCACTCAAGTGAGATTCCACTGCAGTAAACAACAAGGACGCACGTGCCATGATACCACAGCTGCTAACAGCACTGGTGAAGCTGTAGTTCAGTACTTCAGCGGCCAGACAGATGTGCGTCCCTTAGCCTGTGGATCGTTAGACCGAATGAAAGATGATAACTCCAGAACGGCTGGACTTTGTAACCAGTGGCTATGCCAAAAGTGGAGCCATGACATATCTATATCACTGCATGGAAGATTGAACGATCATGCTAATGCAATCCGATATTTGCATCACTTGTTGTTGAGACCTGGAGACTCAAGATGGGAATGTGACGACTATAACTTTCCTAATAAAGAATTTTTTGGGTTATCCTCTGGCGATTTCTGGAAAGTTTTTGTTCGTTGAGACCTAGCAACAGAGATAACTTACGTCTACTCACGCTGTGTGATAAAACTTTTAATCTCAAGCTAAGACGTTTTATTTAAAGTTAATTAAAGAGTCCAAGTTTCAGTTTTATTTATATGTATTTAACATTAACTTTGCCATCATCACTAACTTCAGAAGGGTCCTTAAAATTGTATTTGCTATTATTATTCTGTGATGAAATTTTGTGGGCCGAGGCCAGGAACGTGTTCGATAATTGAGTCAGTTTGCTAGACATAACGTCTCGTAGTCACGTTCGACGCGTCGAACGTGACTACGAGACGTTATGTCTAGCAAACTGACTCAATATTATTATTCTATTATTATTCTATTATTATTCTATTATTATTCTATTATTATTCTATTATTATTCTGTTATTTTAAGAAAGAGTACATACGTTGTTCGTTTGTAGGTTTTGTTTGTCAGTCATTTGCCCAAACTTATATCGTAAGACCATTTAATATTTAACAATTATTCCACGAGCGCGCGTTGGATATGAGATGATAGATAGCCAACGAGGCGCGTAGCGCCAAGTTGGCCATAATCATCTCATATCCAACAAGCGCGAGTGGAATAATTGTTTTATTAAAAACGCCCTCAAGAAATTATCATTTTGTAAGAAGAAACTGGATTTTTTAGCTCCCTTTTGATTTTAAGCTGACGCGTACGCTTACCATATTTGTAGATTATGGTATATTGGCTGATATACCATAATGGCTAAGCCAATAAAAAGTCTTGAATTGCGTTATCTAATGATCCAGTTTTTAATAATATATTTTATCGTATTATATTATATTGTACTGTACTATATATACGAACTTTTGTTCTTTTGGGAGGAAACCAAACCTTCTATGAGCCTCGCAGTTTCATCTAGATTTCCTCGCCATACACATTGTTGTATTTGACTAGCCTTATCATACTTCCTTGTAAATACTTTATCGTAGTTTGGCCGGCGAAGGATTTTAAAAAAAGGAAAACAAACTGCATGCAGAAGGTGGGATTCAAAGCTATTCATCCTCTTTGAGCTAACGTTTACTTAGAGTTTGTAAATTTCCCAGTTTTTCGAGTTTTTTTTCTAACAGAGAAAAGAAAGTTTCAGCTTTCGCTAAATTATTGCAGAAATGCAAATCGAACAACTTATTTAAGCATTACTTTAAACAGTCAGCCTTCTTCACTATATATATCACGTAACACTCTGTGCACAAGTAAACAGCATTGGAGCTAATGGGCAATGGTAAAAGTTATTTACAGTGACTGACTGAGATTCTTATCATTGCAATTGCGATGGCAGGTAATTTTCAAACAATATTTACGTATTAACATGATACAAACGGCCAGATTGTTTCATCGTCAATTTTAATAATTCAATTTTGTCTTTATATAGCATACATGCTTAGTGATGAAAAACTTTAGAATCATTTTAACAATATCAATGATTATTTGTTGAATATATTATTCCGTTAAGAACGTGTTTTAATCCGAAGCTACGTTAGATTGACAATAACACGTTTTGTGTCTTCGAGAAACAACTATCAGAAGAAACTTTGACGATGGAAGCATATTTCATCACTTTCGATGCACTCTTTTATGTCAATGATAGAAATTAAGACAATTCGTAGATTATGAAACATTGAAAGCTACACATCATCGACGAAATACCGTATTTCCCCAAGTTGGCACTTGGCCGCTTATTTAAAATATCGGCTAAAAAAAGAGGGGCGTCTTTTGGAAGGGGGGCACTTCTTAAGAAATTATTAAACTATACTGATTCCGTTTCTGTATAAGCTTTAAAAGCTATAAATATAATGGCAATAGAGAATCAGGTTTCCTTTGTATTCCTTCTATTTAAGACAGTGAGGAAGGAGGGGGAAGGAGACGCTTGTTTGAAGTTATGGCCCAAGGGGGGGTGGGTGCTCTTTCGGGGGATGGGGCGCTTATTCGAGGAAGTACGGTATCTAAGTTAAGGAATAGTTGAGTCTAGCGAATATCCTCTGCAAGCTATCAATTTACGGAAAATGAATACTTGAATCGATTGTAATTAAATCTACTTTATCATTGCTGTTGAACTGAATGTGCAGTTTTTAAATCAGCAAAAACGATCGATTTTTGTTATGGTTAAAAGGATACAATAGCCCAGTGAAGGGTGAGACAATTCATCATAAAACAGCTATTGGTAGCCCGTTTCACCGAGTCATGACCTTCTCCTAGCAACTAGGTCAAGAATGATTGCAGCATGCAGCTACCTTAAACCGATTTGCAGCCCAAGACAGGAACTTCGATATTTTTTAAGAATCAAAGAGGTGAATGCCAAAATCTTAATCCTTAAGTTCCCAAAAGTGAAAAACGATCAACTTCTCTAAATATCTATACTTCAATTTGAAAGTCATTAGAAGAGAAAGATCCATTACGTTCCCGACTGGTTCACAAGAAATTAAAAATAAATTCGACGGAGAATTCAGCATCTGCAGGTCTTTGGAGTTAAGGAATTAAAAAAGATTTCCTTAAGTCGGTTCTTGGCATTAGAAATCGAAAATAATTGAGAAAAAACTTCCTTGCAATATACAGTGGATTTTAGGGCCATATTACACCGATAAACTTAGCCTTATAAACAGGCTTCGACTTATGTGGGCTAGCCTTTCTTCTATAACGTAAATTTATTCCTTTGTTGGCTGGTAAATAAATCTGTTTAAAAGACCTGGATTGACTACACTTTTAGAATAACACGCATATCCATGTGGCATTTTATCAACTGTGGATTTTTCCACCAAACTTGCACGGTAAGCTTTAGTCATGTTGCTCAAGTGACCTATATTGAGCACCCTTTGTCAAACGTTTTTAGACTGAAGGCGAAGGACTGATTTTGAAGGAGGTTCTTGCCCAAGATAATGCTATCTAACTTTTCAACAGAGATTTGGATATTGTGTCCTTGTGCAGGAAATCTATGTTGACTTCAGCGAAACTGGTTTTGTTTATGTTCCAATGTCCTCGTCGCTACGGCTTAAGAAGATGGTTAAAGTAGACACCAGGATAGTCATAGAGTAAAACCAAAAGAAAAACCTGTCCATCACCATGGCAAAGTATTTCCAGTCCTGTTGGTTTTTCTCAACTTTTTCGCGTTCTTTCACGCTGTTTGCAAGTACGCTAATTTCCTCTGGGAGTTTAGGTTCCCTTGGGAGTTTTTCTCGCCTTGGCTCGGGAAAGTCCACGGGAGATGAATCTCTGGTGTACCTAACTTCTATTAGTTTAGACTCGTCCGGGCTTCGTTCGCCGTTGTATTGTGTTCCTCTTGCATTTATACATCTCGTGCAATGACAGTTGGCGGCTGGTGCAAAGGTGGTTTCCCAGTCGAGTGCGAAAGGTGCACCTCTCCTCTTGCTGTCGTCTTGGTGGTATCTGAGGTCTGTGTTTGGAATATCGGGTGAACTACCATCGGGTTTACCCACACATAGTATGTACCCGAGCCATTGAAGTACAATGATACGAGCCCATAGGGGCACCGCCTTGACCGAATTCCCTGATCCGTGATAATGAATGTTCAAGACCCAGCACGTCAGCATCAGTGAGATGGAGATCTCCGCCATGATAGTGATGTAGAACTTCCCAAGTAGAGGCACTGTCTCAGAGTTCCTAGGGAGGCTCTCTCCTACCAGCTGAAGGAAGACTGCATTAGCCAGCAGTACTGTGATACTGAGTGTGATCCTTTCACCCGACTCCGGAGGCAAAAAGAAGCCGAGTAGAATCATGGAGAGGATTATCAGACATGGTATGACAAGATTGAAAAGATAGAATAAAGGTTTCCGATCCATGATAATTGTTATACTGATATCTGCTAACTTGTGCTTGCAGCATGTGTATTTCTTAGCGTTTCTTTGTTTTTTGATTCCGGACAGAACCCACTCGGCGCTTTGTATGTACTGAGATTGGGAAGATCCATTTTCCTCCTTCATGTCGAGGTCTATTACCTTCAAGAACAGAGGAATCAAGAAAAGATTTTTATTCATAACATGGAGCACAGTCGATTCATCCCTTCGTATCAAAAATGTTCTGCTTTCAAAGCAAAACAATGACATCAGTCTCAACTATTGGCCTTGACGAATATCAACATCGAAAACGAAAACACAACATTTCAGGAAATTGTTTCCGTCCTCGTCATTGTCATCGTCAACCACATTATTATCATCATTATCATCATCATCGTCATCGTCATCATTATCACCGTTGTCTTTGTCATAGACGTCATCATCGTCATCATCGTCATCATCATCATTGTTCTCGATGTCATTGTCATAAAAGTTATCATCGTCATCATCATCATCATCCTTATTCTCGTTTTCATTGTCATAAAAGTCATTGTTGTCATTATCATGGTTATCTTATCTTCGTCTACATTGTCATAAAAGTTATCATCGTCATTATCGTCGTCATCTTTATCCTCGTTGTCATTGTCATAAAAGTCACCATCGTCATCGTCACCATTATCCTTGTTGTTATTGTCATAGACGTTATCATCGTCATCGTCATCGTTATTTTCGTCTTCATGATCTCCTCAGCTTGCTTTTCAGAAGTGGCCTCTCGCAGCCGTTCCTTGGCTTTGCACAACGCGTGAGAGCCAAGGAAGAGGAAAATGAACCACACAATTTTGAGTACTCTTTTTTTCGGCTAAATATTTTCGCTTTGAAAGAAACTTATATAGCATAACAACAATATTCTTTGCTTGAGTCATAAAAAGCAAGAATTACCTCGTAAGTCCAAGAGCCGAATTTCAATACGCACTTCTGACGATCAAATGGAAAGTACTGTACGTCTATAGGGCATGTACTGGTGAACGAAGCCGGGCAAAACCAACTACAGCTCCCATTACTTGACAAAATCACCGGAGTCTTGTATTTATCAGTACCACCGCTGAATTCATTATCCGCGCTGCAAACGATAAGAATACGTTTAAAAATTCGTTCCAACGGGACTAGGGTTTCTTACTAGTCAGTGCTAACCTGTTGTACAAGACAATATCTGGAATCCAGACCAGGGATGCGTCCAGTCTGACCGTCTGAATGCCGTCATAATCCTTAGGGTCCCACGTGAGAAGCTCGTTGTCCCAAATCTGGAGACAACAAATATGATAACTAAAAATTCTATTAAGTTCGGTGGGCATATTTTTCTCGTTACAACCGTCCTGAAAAAGATTTGGTATTTCTGATAAAAGAGTACCATTTCTTTTCTTAAGAAAGATATGTGTAGTTGGTTGGGTAGGTTAGTGAGTGAATCAGTGAATGAACGAATGGTGAATGCAAGGTGAACTTTGGAAATACTTAGACAAGGTTTGATGCTACTCTGGATTAAGGACTTTGAAAATACTTACTTGGCGAACCCAGACGTTTGTTGTAATCATTTGATTTCTGACATCCTGAAATACAATGAGAGACTGAGAATGTCAGCTGAATCAGCAAATAACGCAACGTTTTTAAAGGAAAAAGAATTCAACTCGGTTAAATTTCCAAATAAATGCTTCTTGAGTTGACCAGACAACAAGAGTAATTTGTCTAGTGTCAACTGCATTTTAGTTGCTCCCACTTACAATATTGACCAACTGGACAAGTTCAAATCCAAATGTAACTACAACTTTTTGTTTGGGGTCTCTCACTGGTCGGGCTTCCTTCGTGTAATTTGCAAGCAGAGTGGTGATAAGTCGCTCCTCGGGTGTAAAGTCTTTTGTTGTTGTTCTTGTAACTGAGTAGTAAAAAACAATGACAATTACTTTACGTTGAAAGGAGAAAGCCGTCCTCGTAAGAGGAAAAAGTAAAACAAAACGGGAAAATGTCTCCTTGTTTAAAATATAGCAGACATTATTGATGGAAAATACACTTTATAACTAGGTTCCATGTTTCCGTGCCTCTTTTCAGTGAAATATCACAGATGAGGTCAAAATGTGGTGAGAACAAATAACAGGGCACACGAAGCGCAGCCGAGTGTGTCACTGATGTTGTTACTTTAGTTTGATTTCTTCTGTATGGAATGTATTTGTTTTACGTGATAAAGAAGCAGATTAGCCATTGATGACACCATTCATGTCCTCCAATACCTCATAAGTAAGAGCCAGTGAAAAAGATGGCGATTTTCACTGCACTCTTGAGACTGCGTTTCTACTCTGTATACTGTCAAAACGAGCTTATCCTGTAAACAATCTTCGAGGATTTGCCAGTTTTCCGTTATTTTAGAAACAGACAGAGAATCTGGGGAATTTTCCGCAGAATTTAACAGATACTTTAGAACAAAAGATAAGAGTGAAACCAATGAAGGTTTTATCTTACAATACTGGACGGGTAAAATTCTGATATCTGCTTACCCAAGGAAATGAGGACAACGAGGACCAAACTTCTGTATGTGAATGAATTCATTTCTTTTAAGATTCCTGTATAGAAATATATATAATCGTTATTACTGAATGAATCATAAGTAATAACGGCGCAAATTTATTTCGACAAATTTTAACTGAAAAATAATTCGATAGTTTAAGTAATTAGACAAAAAAAGATAATAAACAAACAAAAAGCAAATATCAAACGTCACTACAAATCCATGGGCTAGCACCAAAAATATTACCTCGGACAGTCTTAAGAGAATTGCTGCTCTTTGAGCCTGGAAAGTGTAATTTTTAAATCTGAAGATGACTGACGTCAACTGACTTATATTTGACGGGTGTCTAACGTATGTTTGGGATATTGTCTTTTACCAAATTATCTGAATTGATATTCACGCAAATTTGGAGTCTATTGCAGGCAAAGCTATCTCATGCTATATCCTCTAATTTTCTGATGAATTACAAGGGTCGAAAAGATGGAGTTTTACGGTGCGCTGAGATGGACTTCCTGCACTTGGTACAGCAGCTGATTTTTACAACAATTTTTCAGACGGGCTGTGACAGTGTTGAGCAATAAAGAAACAAAGTTTTTTCCCTGCTTGATAAAACTCTATTCACAAGTAACTAATAGGTGCTCGTGTTATACACAGTCATGCGAACGAGCCATGGTCATTCTTTCAAGCTTTAAAACTATGTCAACACTTTCAAATTTTTTTACTATTAAAATTCCATTCGTTAATTCGTAAATACAAAATTGGACTGATTACAACATTGAATGCATAAGAGGTAATAGAGAAACTATTAGAGCTGACCATTATTTCAAAGAAATTCCTATCATTTTAAGATTCAGGGTTCAAAATCAGATTCATAGCGTATTATAAACGAACAAATAGATATCTAAGGTTTGTCGGTTTTTGAGTAAAAATTCGGTAAGCAATTTTTGTGAAAGTCAAAAGATCTCTAATAAAAAAGAAAAAAACACTCAGGTTTTTAATCCTCGATATTGTTCAGTACTTAGAGTTGGACATTTTGGACGTAATGAAAGAAACTCGATAAATTACAATGCAATTATACGCACTTAACATTCGCCCACGAAGGGTTAAAATCAAATATATATTCACAAATTGCCAAAGCATCGTGGCAATGCAAAGCAAGGAAATATGGTCAACAATATCAAGTTTTTTGCGCAAAAATGCGATTGCTAATTTTATTCTTCTTAAAAATATCGTATTCCATTTTAATTGGTAGTATGGTGTAGTCTGATAAAGAGGCTGTCGTAAGCACTCACACCTGCGTGAAAGCTTTTAAAAAGCCTTCAATATACAATTCAACAAAGGTGTCCACATATCACGTACAACTCAAAAGATTTTCAAATATTTCTCATCATGATACTTGCCTTTCGATTCGTCCTTGTGGATGAGAATGAGAACTTAACTTTAATGTCAAAATTGCGGGTGATTTTCCTTCTTTCGTTTTCCCAATACAGCTGGTGAGGTTCTGGAAGTGATAGCTCAAAGTGGCATAACTTTCCACACAAATCACTTAGACCAAAGAGGCGAAACCAAAATTGACTCTCCTAAGGGTGACTAAAAGGATATAGAAGGCATCAAATCCAAAAAGATACAGTCCCCCAGAGGTTGACTCAAAAGGATCTCACTTGGAGCCGTGAATGACCACCTCACGGGAGTCGTAGCATCAACAATTCCTAATCAATTAGCTACAACAGGCAACACGCACCAGAGGTGTGGAACTATACGAATACACTTTCCAACACCATAATCCTGATGAATTTTTTTCAGTCTCGATGGCTCGTGACAAAGTGGTTTCGAAGCAATTTTATCTTCTAGCTTCTGGTCAATTATGTTACCACCTGCACGGGTTTCCTCTCTGACTGGTCGAAAACACAAATCAAATTTGATTAGAAGCACGTCTTGGATTCCCACGAGTTGATGCGAAATTCCCTAAACTTTTTAATTATTGATTTCCGAAAATCTAAAAGTTGTCATGGATTTAATGGGAGAGAAAGAATTGGTAACAACGAGCCGTCAATTGAATACAAAAATACAAATTTTCTTTAATATCCTTGTTCTTTTCATGTCTTAGATAAGCAAAATTATTTCTGGGAATCAACAAAATTCAGGGATCTTTTATTTGGCAAACCTCGTACAGATTCCTGTACTTAAATGGCAATCATTAAAAGCAACTAATCGTTAGAATAATAAGGACACTCGGTTTTAATAAAGAATTCAGTTTTTGTCCAAATGTCGAGGTTTTTTTTATCGCTTCATTAAGAATGCCATAGTTTTATGGTTAACGAGAAGGAACCCATTTTTTCTCGCCTGTTCTATTGGCTGACAATATTTGAGCATAGTTTGGCAGCAGGGATACAAAAACGCTAAAAAGTGATTTCAAATTAGCATTATTTCAATGATCTGCAACAATGACTTATTGGCAAACAGCAGCTTGATTAGTGAAATTCATCCCCAAGCTAATTCTCCACGCCGCGTAATCTCTCTTCTCTCGCTCCGAGAGCTGGCAGTAGTTTCGCAATTTTGGCAACCTTTCTAGATAAAATTAACTTTGAATAATGCGGTTAGGGATCTTTTGCTTCTCTAATAGCAAAGGAGATTTTCAAAGAAGAGCTAATTTTTGACAAATCAAAGTTTGTAACCTCGAGAAATCCAAAGATGCCGCAGACTCTTCCAAGCATCAACTATGACAATCTGCTTCTAAAACTCGGTACCGCATGAAAAGAAAACGATTTTTTCTTACGATTGTGGAACAAACAAGAAACAAGAAATGAGTTGCCTATGCACAATCGAACCCCTCAGGCTTGGATTGCGCAGTACTCTTCTCTGCTACTCGGCTAAATAAAACTCGTTAGAAGCTTAGCCTGAGTGTGTCCGCCCCTGGCCCTCAAAACAATTATGGTGGGTGACTGTGAACAGGCTCTTGAAAGCGATGCCACCATCTAATTTCACGTGTGAGCGGCATCCCTCATTCTGCTTGAGAACAGTATTTTCAAAAGCGTCCTGTAAAAATTTATTCATAGGAAAGATCTTGAGCTCAGTCTTACAGTAACGTACTTATCTTGCCTGATGTATTTTTTTTAATCACGATGCACACCTTATCTCTATTATATGTCAAAAATCTTTCTCTTTACCTGAACAATACGCTGACAACCCTAGTTACTTTGCATATGACTTTCTAGATGTAACCACATTACTGATGTTACGCTGATTTTATCCCACGCTTGCTATCTTTAACAAATGAAACTGCAAATTTCCAAGTTCTGTCTTAGTTTTTGGAACCTCAATTAGCCTTCATAAGCTTCATTTGTTGTGTTCTTGATGGCATAAAAGTAATTTATAAGAGTTTAATCAGAGTATTTCAATGGGTATTTCAATTGTCCAAGTAGCTTCGTGCACATTCATGGGTGTGTCCAGGGGTTTTTATCTACAAGAGAATTAAAGATTTCAGGAAAATTATGAAACATGATGAAACTATCCGAATCGAATGTGGAGCACATGCAAGAAAATTTATTGGGAATCTTTTAGATATAAATAATGTAGCCGTATTCGAACGCCCAGCTCTGTTATGCATGTGTCCGAACGTTCTAACGTCTCGACTCTCGACCGAAGTCATGTTGCTTTTTTGAGCAATTTCACTTCTTCAGGAACCTTACATGAGTCTATTTTAAAGGGTTGTATGAAAAAAAACTATTGATATTTGGGAGGAAGATTCAGACATCGAGCAGGTACGATTATACTCGAGGGTTGTGAAAAGGAACTTAAAGAAAATATGTAGCAATAATGAGGGTGCCTCGCATTGATCTTATTGATCAATTGATTGTTTCGCATTTCTTTTTTTAACACTCATACAACAAACAAAATCACAGGGGGGGGGAAGCCAGTTAAAGGGGGGGGCAGGGGAGCGATAACAACTTGCTATGTCATGTCAGATAGTTTGCACACGCTGCGGACCTATGAAAATGACATTAACTCGCAACTTGGTCTTGGTTAAAGATCTAACCCGCAATCTTTCGACCTCGCGGTTTCGATAACCTTTAGTAGGCGTATCTATCCACTCCTCTAGGAACACCAAAGCAATTACATGAGGATGTGTGTAGGTTGAGATTCTTGGAATGTTAGCTCTGTTGATTCGTTTATGTCAAGAAACGAACGTCATTTGAGAATCTTTCGAGTGAAGGGTTGACTTTTTTTAATTGTCTAAAGACAGCCCATAGTGGTTAAAAAAAAAATTCGAAATAACCGTATTGATCTTAAACTCAGCGTCTCTAGCGAAAAAAGCTGATATAAAATGAATAGTGTTCGCTAAACCGCGCTGTTTGAGGCATGAGAGCCACACGACTGTTATTAAATGAGGTTTATAATAGTGTGCATAACATGGTCTCTTCAAATTGATGGAAGCCTAGAACAAAGTAACACTTCAAAACCACTGTTTCGCGAACATTCGCAATTAATGTACTTTTACCATGTAAGTACTGAACAAAACCTTCCTATTCACGATCACATACTACTATGACATTCAGATACTGCAATGTCGAAGGGATCGGAGATAAAAGGGGGACTGCAATATCGATTCGCGAATTTGACGCTCATTCTGTTGGATAAGAAAAAAGGTTCTTTATAAAAGAAATCGTTCCGTAAAATCGATACAAAACTATAATGTTTACTCGCTCAGTCTTCCTTTCCTTAAGCAACTGTCTCATGGTGTATAATTTTCGATTATAAAATATATTGAGACGGTCTTTCATTTTGCAACACACAACGTAATGAATACGTCTTCTATATACAACACCCCAACTTCGTAAAATAAAATCAGACAATAATTTTCTTACTTGAATTATCTTGATGAAATAGTGGATAGCCTAGCTTTAACAAACACGTTTTGTTCCAGGCAAAAGTAACTTACCTTTTGTTTACATCACCTGGGGAAAGCCTATGTCATGCGAAGTTACTTCCACAGTTTCGTAATTCACTTGATTTTGATGTTTGGCAACTGTTCCTTACGCTATTTTCTTAGCCTCTGGCGGATTTGATCCTCTTCCGACCTCTTTTCATTAGCGATCATGGCGTCAATTACTTCGTAAAAGACATCCGGAAAACTTTTCTTGAAAATGCAAACATTTCTCTGAACTTTTAATCAAAACCCCAACATGAGTCCTTAGAAAAACAGAACTCGGGGTGCGCCAAACGAAAATATTTCATCAGCCACGTTGATTTTAAAGTTTCGGAGCTATTCATAAAACATTGACGAATGTCAGCAATCCACCAAAATAGATTTTCATTGATAAACCAAGTTTTATTTAATACTTACGACAAAGGAACCTCGACGGCTTTGCTTTTTTACTGTCACAGTAATTCAATTTACATGCTGAGCGATACAAATTATAACACAGACGCGTGGTTGGGTATTAAAAAGTTCTATTATCTATAAACTGGCTGAATGGAAGTGTCGCTTTGTTACAGGTCTGCAGCTGGTGCGATTTTTTCGCCCACAATAACCGAGATACGCTTGATAAAATCGCTCGCACTCAGGGCATTAACTGACAATGTTTCACGTTAATAGACGTGTACTAAAAGTAAAGGTGAATAGACAATTAAAATCATATTCATCATTCTAAGCCCCTTGTTTTGACAACCGGGCAAGCTCGAGGAGGTTTTAGAAGAACGGAGTCCAGACCCCTCCAGTATTTACACAGTCAGAGGCCTCTAGCTAAAAATAATTATAAGTGATAAGGATGGAGGGAATTTTGGAGTAAACCTTGATAACAATTAGGGGTTTAGACCAGATGGAGGAAAACTTCAAAGTGTGTTTTTCTATATGTTAGTTTCTTTAAATACTGTCAACAAGTCTTTAAGAGCTTTTCCGTCCTTGACGTATTCTTTCCTTAAAAATTACCAGCGTTGATATCAAAACGGTGAGAATAAAAAACCAGAAAAAGAACCTGTCCATCACCATAGCAACATGCTTCCATTTCTTTTGATTGTCTTCGATATCTCGACTAAATTTTGCATGTTCAGCCAACACTGCTAAGTCACGAGCCAAACTATCCCCTGATTCATTTTCTTTTTCTTCAGAACTTTTGGCATTACCATTATGCTGCGAGAATCTTTTCTGAATCTGCGTGATCGATCGACAAACAGGGGTCACGTGGTTCATCGATAACAACGCATGCGCTTCACCGTTCAAAGATAATTTTCCCTTGAGGTCTTGAGGCGAAACTTTCACTTGAATGATGTCATCGTCGTTACAGTCGTTATCTTTGTCTCCCCGTTTATTGTTTATGGGAATCTTCTCAGTTTCAACGCCTGGTTTTCTTACACACAGAATGTTCGCCAACCAGCCGAGGACAACTATTTCAACCCATTGAGGTGTTTTGACGATGGAGCGACCGGAATTTCTGTGATGGATGTTCAGCACCCAACAAGTGCACATCAGGGACATAGATATCTCCGCCATTATGGTGATATAGAACTTGCCGAGTAGGGGAATAGTTTCTGAGTTACGAGGTAAAGTTTCCGCTACAAGCTGCAAAAAGACAGCCATGGCCAATAAGACCGTAATGCTCAGCGTGATTCTTTCTCCTGACTCAGGTGGAAGAAAAAACCCCAGGAGAATCATAGTCAGCATTATCATACACGGTGTGATTAGATTGAAGACATAGAAGAGTGGCTTACGTCGAATGACCATCTCGATAGTTACATCAGCAAGAGGAATGCTACAGCACTCGTAAAATTGGACATTTCGCTTCTTAGAAGCCCTGATGAGGTCCCACTCAGCACTTTTTACATACTTGTCCGAGAATGTGGGTGTGTCTTCCGCCTCAATGTCTAAGTCTGTAATCACAAAGGTCCAAGAGCCAAACTTCATAGTGCATGTTTGCTCGTCGAAAGGGAAATACGTTACGTCGATGGTGCAAGTGCTTCGGAAAGAAGCTGGACTGTACCAGGCATGGCGACCATCCTGCTCCAGAATGACGCGTGTCTTGTATTTTTCAAGGCCTCCGCTGAAAAAACTGTCCGCACTGGGAAGGAAAGATAAAAAATGTTTATGTATGAGGTTGACTGTTTGTCCACATCTCAGTGATCCTAAAGTGAGTTAAATTTGGTCAAAGAGATGTGTAAAAGTTAATAAACCCGCAAAACCACGTGTGTGTAGTGCAGATTGTGACTTATTGATTAAGGTGTTCAACTTTAACGGTCGAGTGAATGGCGCGAAGTGTACTTTTTGAACCAATCACAAATTAGCGAGTCTTTTCTGGAGCCTCCCACCGTAATTAACCCCTGAAGGATGATGGGAGAATTTGAGACGTAACTAAACGATAGGTTTGTGACCAGTAAGAGCGCACGTATTATCTCAAGCTTATTTTTTAATCAGCGAAAACTTGTTAATTTGTGTTTGAAGAGATACCTGTTGTATAGCACAACGTCTGGGATCCACACTAATGCTGGATCTATTCGTATTGTTTTTACTCCATTATAATTTGCCGATTTCCAGGTCAGCAGCTCGTTTCTCCACCTCTAAAATGACAATGACTGGTCAGTTTTGTCACGCTGTTATCAGCTGTAACACTAAAGAAGCATATGTCAGTCGGTCGTGATCGGTCAGTTGTCGTTCCTTGGGTAAAGCTTCATCGTTATGTTCGGTTCGTTAAGACAGGCCGACTTTTCTATTCCTAGATACAACACAATAACTTACGGCAAACATTCACTACGCTATTTAGGACCTAAATTATGGAGTAAACTGACAACTTATGACAGATCAGACACAACATTAGCCAGTTTCAAAAACCACATACGTAAGCGTGACCTTAGCTCTCTGATGGCTGCAGGGGCTGTGTTCTATGTAATTCTTAATTCATTTCATACTTCTTTTTCATGCATGATATGACTTAATTTTATTCTTAAGTAGGTAATATTCTTTGTAAATAATGTTTATCCATTTTATTTGTGTCCCCACCTTAGTATGGGATATCTCCCAAACTAGAAGGTTCTTTGACACGTTAATAAAGTTTCTATCTATTTATCTATCTATTTATCTATCTATCTATCTATCGTTTGTGATGTCAAGTGTAGTAACTTCGTCGTGTCATATGGTGTTGGCAGTTGTTGAAATCTGTCGAAGGAAGTGTAGTTAAGTAAACCAGCTTTCCAGGGTTAGTCGTTGAAAACAGTTGGCGCTTTAGGTTAAAAATATCTATAAGTTGGGTTTAAGAAGGGAATTATAAACTTAGTAAAGTTTTAAGTTCCATAAGGTGATTAAACTCATTGTGATCACAAAAATTAATGAAAATGAACTTACTTGTCTGACCCACACATTTGTTGTTAACATCTGATTACGATCATCCTTTGCATAAAAAGAAGAGAGAAATTTACTTCATCTTTTAATTTGATCATTTTATAGAAAGGAAGACGTGAACAGGGAATACTTTTTTTAATACCGCATGAAGACTTATTCATAAAAGAGAGCAAAACTACCAATGACATCACTACAAAGGCGGAATCTTCATGTTATCATGTATCGGCAACAAAGCGGTCAAACGTTTGCGAGGCATGTGTGAACACTGTAACTGCGGCGGGGCGTTTGCATTCAGTCATAGAAAGCCAGTTAGACCTAGTCTTCTAAACGCGTTTAGCCTTTCGATAAAGCTCAAAAGAAAATGGTAAATCAACAAGATAGGCTTAATCAAATAGAGGTTGTGTTCGGAAATTCACATTGAGAAGTTTTTCCTTCAACCGATCAATAGACATTGGAACTTTGTTCGTATATTTTGCGTGACAACGGTTGTTTCTTATCGAAGAGTTTTGGCGGGAAATTGAAGCGCGTCCGGCCAAAATGGATCCACTTACCGTATTTACTCGAATAAGCGCCGCCTTCGATTAAGCGCCTCACTCGAATAAGCGCCGCACCCCCAATGCGGCGCTTACTCGAGGAATTCCGTATAACCAGGAAAAACACAACTAAACAATTTTAACTCAGCATCGGCAATTTATATTCTTTAAATGTGATGTTCTTTAGTTCAAAGTGACTGTATTTCTCTGCTCGGGTTACCATGAAACGCTCGGGGTTTTTTCACCGCATGGATTTCTCTTGTAATTCTAGATTTACTATCAGTTAAGCATCAGTCCATAGGAAAATTGACAGATAGAAAGTGTACCGTTGAATAAAAATATAGAAAAAGTAAATTTGTCCAGTACAATTTTTAAATAAGCGCCGCACTTATGGCGCGAAAAATTAAATAAGCGCCGCGGCGCTTATTCGAGTAAATACTATATGCATACCCGACATTTGACCGCTGCGTTTATATCGGCCGGCGCAACCCTTACCACATTCACTAACTGAACAACCTCAAGTCCGAACGTGACGTTTGTGGGTCTTCGTCTGTCGAGCACTGGCCGAGCATTCCGATCGTAACTATGTAAAAGAGTCCTAATCAATGCTTGTTCAGAAGATGGATTTGCCGCTTGCACTGAAAATAATTTTAAAAAATATACATATCAAGAGATTATAAATAGGAAACCAAGTTCTAAAACTGATAAACAGCGGGATGTATTCTAACGAAATTTGCTAACAGATCACTTATCGTCGCAATAGAAACAGTCGAGTTTTTTTAACGTAATTTGATGCGCAAATAGAATTTAAGGTCAGAAAAGCGAATTCCAATCGACGTTTTCTTACCTGATGATAACAACGAAAGGAAACAGGCAGCAATGATTCGGAAACTACGACCATCTAATGCAGTCATCATAAGTGCAAAGCCTAAATTGTCTTCCAATCTGTTTCGAGAAAAATTATAAAGTATAGCTCGATGATCTATTGGGAGAGGAAAATACTTTTCTCGACTACAAACAAACTTTTATCTGACTGACCACGCATTGCTATACATTTATAGGGAAATATACCCTAAAAGATATTACATCATAACTTGTTGTTAAGGAAACTCTCTTGGCACTTAGCATTTCGATTTCTAAAGAGGTAGTATTTATGTGACGTAAATTTAAACCAATACAATATATAAAAAGGTAAACTCTCATCACAATTTTTTTAAGTGAGGAATTACGACTGTGAGGCAAAACATAAAAAATAATAAAAGCTAGCTATCTTGAGATCTTTTACGGGAAAGTTTTCCCAATATGTTAAGACTTTTCTTTTTAAGTCTCTTCAAGAAGTGACATGCCCGTCTTCGAACAAAAGGACTTAAAGGATAAAATCTTCCAAGGAAAATTTTATCCTTGAGGCCTGAGAGCGTGCAATTCTGCATCAGCAAGGTTTTCCTATTGAAGTGTCATCGACAAGTTTTTCTTTTCGCTGATTGATTCACATAGTATGTAATTTTTCTTAACCAATGGGCTTGCTAAGGGAAAAGGGAACATGAGAATATGGCTTTAGATAGAAATGTTCTAGCAAATGAAATCACTACAGCCTTACAGCAATGAATTATGCCACCCCTATTAAGAAATAGATTTGCACGTGTCCATCTTTACACGTGTCCATCCTTACACGTGACTGCTACTCTCTAACCGTCTTCAATTTAATCTTACCAGTTAGCTCAATTGGTAAAGCGCTGGACTGTTGTGCGGGAGGTCGTGAGTTCAAATCCGGCCGGACCAACACTCAGGGTCTTTAATTAACTGAGAAGAAAGTGCTGCCTTTGTAATAATGTCTTTCTAGTCTTCTCGGATATGGACGATAAATGGAGGTCCCGTCTCCTGCAGGGTTGGGGTAGGAGACGTTAATTTCCCACACACGAGATTACTGTGTGATGGATGTCCTCCCCGGGGTGGGATGGGTGGGTAAAAAAAAGGGGTTAGGTGTCAATTGGAATGAAAGTTCTGTTCCTTTCTCCTGCCATTCCTGTGGCGAATGAATTAAACTTAAACTTAAACTAAACAAATCATTAAACCATACATTAAAATTTGGAATGTATTTGTGGATTCTTTGAACTCTTAGATATCTTTGATAATGTTTTCTTTTTAATTCAGAATCTCTTAAAATTCTCGTAAAATTTCTAAGTAAAGTACAAATTCTTTTTTATTCGAGCGAGAGCAGATAGGGCAGAAACTTATGACGCTTCACTTTCTGTAGCGAAAAATAAACCTGTCACATTCTTGCGCACCATTAACACACACGATGGGTGATATCTGCAGTATCCAATAAAACTTTGAACATCGAGCTTCAGAAGTTACTTCTTCACCAGCACATTTTACAGCAATATGAATTTGGAGATCGTTACTGAATTTAAGAAAAATATACGATTTATCATCAAACTGCAAACTGTATGACAACATGATATCAATACCTAAGCACAGAAATTTTACGAATAACTTTTGGATCATTCTCAAACACAAGTAGAAAACTGCCCACAAAATGACATTTTTAGCGAATTCGTGCCACATCGCTCCATTAAAAGCACTCGCTACAAGATTCTCGTTCGATGAAAATGTATTCTTCCAGAGTGACTTGTTTGAAACTCTTAACTTGTCATCATTGGCGAGTTGTTTCTCGAAGAGGTTTATGTTGTTTACTTCAGTTTTGAAATGTGACTTCGAATACATCTGTCGTCAGGCGTATGCAGAATACAAAAGGAATTTATTACCTCTCGCATAGACGGCTTCTCTAATATATTTCTGACGCCGGCAGTAACAACCATAATTTCTTTAAAATCACATCCTGCACAAAATATCCTTGAAAGGGTTTCTCTAAACCAAACGACAATATTGACCGATATTCAATGTTTTTCGCTTAATAAGTAATCTGGTCTGGAATAAACAAAGTTTAATTCAAATGTTAACTTTAGAATAAGTTTTTTTTTTTGTTCAAAGCAAAAGTTTTCAAACTGGTGTGATTAACCACAAAAGGATTTTTACTTACCAAAGCGCGTTTTAAATATATATTTTTTGTTGAGCTGATCCATAAGAATAAGCTAGAGTTGTTGGGGCTTAAAAACTGAAACATCCAATGGAATACATTACATCGTGTTGTTATGGAACTTGCCGAACGGGACTGTTCTGATTTTAAACAATAATCTGGTAAATTTACTAACCAGTAGCCGTCAAATTTGATTCAATAATCCGCAACATATTTCTTTTCATCTACGACCACTGTTTAAAGATAGCAGATTCATTTCAGTCGCCTCTAAGTGTCTTGAATTAAAATTTCATAACGTGCTTTGGTTAATTCTTGAGACACACCATTAGATAGCGAGAGTTACATTGGTGAGTGCCAAATATTGGTTATCAAAGCCAAACACAAATTAATTTTAATTAGAAACTCTGTCATTACTTTCACGACCCAAGAAGATTGGCGTATAAGGTTTGTTTCCTTTTTTTTGTTCACAATTGAGAGAAGTTTCCGCATAAATATATAAAAAATGTTTTGATATATTTGATCGATGTTTTGCGCACGAACCCAAATATCAAAGAGTTATCCCCAAAGTCAAGTTTATTGTTTCATGGTTTCAGCAACTGCTGTAAATTTGAATATTTTTCAATAAGATTGTTTCAATGAGAAGTAATCTTGAAGCCTTCAAAAAACAAGGCACCAGTGTTACTCAATACCAGTCTTATACTTCATTTTGAATGCTTTTTTTCTGTGTGAATTCAAATTATATCGCAGTATGCCTCCGCTGAGTTACACCTTGTAGAGCTGTCAAAATTTCACATCGCTGAACTTATTAGCTGCTTTTGAATAATTTTTTCGATATTTTTATTTCTCAAGTCCAAAATAGCCTGTTTTTTTCTTTTTTTTTTTTTTACCGATTTGGTCTCACTACAAGACGAAGCTAATCAAATACGTCCAAGGTCTTCCCACATAAAAACAAACTACCTCCAACTTCTAAATTTGTGACGGCAGGTGAAGGCAGACATTACCTGAAAGATTCATGAACCTGAAGCACTCAATTGTTCTTTAGTTCATTTTCATGATTTCAGACGAAACGCACCAGTTTAATTTACATTCTTTTGTGTCTTTGCTTTCGACCTTTGTAAAAAGTGACCTTACATTTGGATTTAACTAAAAATAATCCAGTTTTGTTTTGTTTACGGAATTGTAAGGCTTTCAAAAGCTAACGACGTTCTCTCCATGGTTGAATTCAGCACTTGCTCAGTGTGGATATGTATGAAGGTAAATAACACCGTTCACTGATTGCTTTTGATTTCTGACTTTTGTCTATGAGGATGCTAAAATCCTATCTCGGTCCAGTGGGTGAATTTCTGAGTATTTCCCATTGTTTGTCACAGAAAACCTTCCATAAATAAATATTTCTAATCCGTCAGGTTGGTATAATAATTTATTACAGGCCCACTACTCAAAACTTTGAATTCGTTAATTTCCCTGTATATTCCCTCACTTTTCTCCTGGATAGAGAGGGGTACTCTGGGAGGAAATTATCTTTCTACCCTCCTCCCCCAGAACTCTGCGATGTTGGTCCAAGCCAGAGCTCCAACCAAGACCTGCGCGCCAATCATTCTGCCTGTCCCGAGCCTCAAGGAAAGAGAGTGAAAATATGTGCGGACCGGCGTGTTGGCCAACCGAGAGCGATCTGGGGATGTACGTTTGACTCGCCGAGTGCTCGCCGCAATGTTTTCGCATTCGCTTATCATTTTGTGTGCCTTGTATGGCAAATTGATCCTTTTTTTTTCACAGGCTAAGTACAACAGCGGCCGGAAATGACCAAAAAATAAAAAAGAGAAAAAAAGGGATACACACTCAGTGATCACTATGTGTAAAACACGGTTAATACCACCGAAGGCATACCGCATTACATCGGGTTCAAAAATGGTATTGCCTTGAAACATCTGTTCCTTTACCGTATTAGAAACAAACATCAAGACTTCAAGGCGAAAATACAGTGTGGAGTTTTGCGTTGAAGGAAGTATCCTTTCGGATGTTTAGATTTGGTAGCATTCCGTCTGCGATCTCCAAAAGTGTTTTATTCTTGAATCAGGGTTTGACCTACACAGAATTTCACCGAGTCTAATTCACTGAACTGCACAAGGAAGCCGTATTCGTAACGAACAGATCGATTTTACTTGGACGGAATCTAAGTATCTATGTTTGATCCAGATTTAGGAAAACTTTGTTCGTCTATATTCTTGAGAAGTCCTTTGAAAACGCTAGGAGGTCTCAGTTGTTAGCCGGCGTTACACCCGAGGTTTAATTGTTATTAAGCTCTTTTATTCAATCTTTTAAAATTCCCCACTGGCGATTTTTACTAAACTCTATTCTTCCACTATCAGAAATAAAACTGGTACCGACAATCGTAACCTGAAACGTAGCAGACTTGAAATTTAAAAATCTACAGAATGCAAGTGTTTACGCAATTCCTAATAAGTTAGGAAACATAGCGTAACAAACCATATACTGCCAAATAGAAGTGCATAATCGACATGTATACATAATCTACATGTATGCATACCTTCTGACGAAAATTGAGAACCATTCGCTCCTCAACTCAACAACGCACTGCAGCAGAACGAATCATGTTCTGATTGAAGTTCCCCCAGCAAACTAATTTTCTCCGGATTTCAAGTCGTGGTCGGCTCTGAAATTTTCTCGAGAGCTTCGCATGAAACCTTACTGTGTTCGGCAATCACGTTCTCACTTTTAGATGAGCATGTCTGCGTTATGATGGTGGAAGTTATCAATCACTACTGCCTGTCAATGCCCGCACTATCTCACTTCGTTTCGATGTAGATTTTTGTTAACATGACTTGGAAGTCTTAAATCTCTTTTGCCACAGGGGTACCTTGTCGTGTAGTGAGCTAGTTAATTATGATCAAGCTTATAACTGTGGCTCTGTACATGACACAATGGTTGATAAAGTTTACAGCGTGCTTGCTGTGTTTCGCGATAAATAGAACGGAAGCGAACTTTTATTGCTCACGCTGTTAAGATAAACAGCAGGTGAATTCATCTGAAATGCCTGTTGCGGTATTTTATCACTGCGTTATCCCAGGAGATGGTACCATTTTAAGAAGTTTGCGTCAGAAAACTGAGTCGTGAAGACAACTATGACGTCATGTTTTCCTTAATTTCTCTTCTTGATATTTTTGATGAATGAGGTGCTACAACATGAATGAAAACAAGTAAGCTAAAAATTAAATTTTATGAAATGAACTAAAAATTCATTGTGATGTTTAATTTCTTTCCCATTGTCATGATCGATTAGAGCTAGCTAGCAAGAGACAAAATAATCAATTGAAAGTACATGACAGCAGAATAAATGACAACCTTGCGAGTATGATGAGTTTATTTCCCAATGACGTCATTGTTGTTGAAGTTCCACGGCTGTTATTGCGAACGGAAATTTAGTAAACAACTCTTTTCATAGAATTGTAAATAAAAACAAACTTGGATAGAAGGGTCCTGGGAACCGTCTTCAATAATACCTGAAGCAATTCCAGAAACCTTTACTATTTCTCTCACCCAACTCCTTCAATGATATCAGATAATAGTTCGAACTAAAAACAGCCAAAAAGATTTCCTGAGCCATGTTGACCCCGCATTATATAGATAAACT
The DNA here is from genome assembly GCF_964205215.1 of Stylophora pistillata. NCBI lineage: Eukaryota > Metazoa > Cnidaria > Anthozoa > Scleractinia > Pocilloporidae > Stylophora > Stylophora pistillata. The sequence goes on along the minus strand of NC_142528.1, from coordinate 5,954,242 downwards.
TGAATAACTCCGGTTAGAATTACTTTTCCGTTTAGAATTAAGCTTTTCCCTGTAACAATTTGAAAAAGGTTGTTATCCATAATGCTCAATGCAGAGTAGTATTTTAGATCTGGCGAGCTTTCGTTGCTAAAAGACACACTGTTGCTCTGATACTGTAAGGCATCAACAAATGAAATTAACGAGAAAATCATGTTCTCTTGATATCAAGCCTCATAATTTAAGCAAAGAGGTTATGAACACAGTTTCCCAAGTAACCGTTCTTTTATTCCCCTCTCTTTTTCCTACTAACCAATAAATAATTTTTCCTTTCGGAATCAACACATTTACAAGCAACCAGGGGACAAGAGCAAACAGAAATCGATCACCGCTTAAAGTTTTCTGATCAAACATCAAATTCTCGCAGCGAATATTATAAGAAACAAACAGCAGTGATGAAGGAGAATTGATCATTAGATCTTGATAGTGAAAACGTGCATTTTGCGGAAAAAACCGGACTGAAGTTCATAAATGATTTCAAGGGATTTGATTAGCGACAAGACCAAATAAATGCTTTTCAATTCTGATCGCAAGTAATTTTCCGTTATCAACAAATCAACAACCAGTAATGTTTATGATTCCAAGATATGAATGATTCCGAGATATGAACACACGACGATGTAAAAAGTGAGGAATAAATCTCGACAAAAATTCCACCCAGATGCAATTACGTCAGTGACATCATTGTTTTGCTTTGCGCTTAAAATGGGCTCCGTATCGAACATAAGATCGTTTATATTCATTAAGTGAGTTGGGTTGTAGATAAAAATTACATGGGTGATTTGTTTTAAATTGTAAATATAAGTTGATACACAAATATAATAGAAAGTTGATATTTCAGATCTGATGGAAACAATGATAACACGGTGACTAAATTAAAAGTTATGATTGCGAAAATGTTGGTGAAGATCTGTCCATGTAAATAAAAACACTCGTAACCTTGTTGTTCTCTTGAAGGCAGAAAATTAGTTTCTCGATAATATCTCCGATGCTTCATGATGAGTTAATGATTGAGTTCGGAGATCGGCTAGAAGACAGGAGGTACTTGATGTCTCGCACAAATGACAGGTTGATTTAATATTTTTCACCTCAAGATTGTAGCAAGACAGGTTTTATGATAATTTGGGTTTTACCTTTCTATTCATTTGTGCGGGTCTTAAACGTAAATAATAAATGAAAACTTGTGAAGTGGAATGCAGACGGATAACTCAAAGGTAACGGCTTCGAAGGAAATTGAAGAAAGGTTCGAGCCATGTTGACAAGTTTTGAAAAGGAACTGATATATGATGTATCAAGTCTTGAAGAAATCACAGTTTTGACTAATGTAGCAGTATAAAAGGCTGGTCTAGCGCAACATTTCTGTGAGTTTCTCCACCCTTGTATGCAGTGCAGCCACAGTTTCGACGAAAAAAAAGGCATTTGTCAGAAGATTTGGAGGGAGATCGATAATTTCTCAGACTGAAGTATCGCGGATAGGCGGGAGAGAGGAATCAAACTTGATGACCCTACAAAGAACTAAGTACATAAGACGCCATTTTTAACCCCAAGCCTCGTTTTCAGGGTGTACTGGTTAATTTTGAAACAATGAAAGAATGAATAAATAAAGCTTCCCGAAGCAAGGAATACCGTCACCATTTATACGCATATCTTATCTCCCTTTTAATCTCTATCTAGATAGGACGGAAAGGTTATTCTTCATCAGATTCATGCTTTGAGACGTATACAGTGTCTCGACGGAGACTAAAGCTTTTGTACAAAATACGGTTAGGTTTCTGCTGAAAAGAAGAAAAAAGAGAATACAACAATACATTTTTTGTTAGGTAACTTCTTAACAAAAGAGTAGATTGTACCAAGAGAATGTTCTCTTGGTTGTACTGAATATCAAGCGACGGAATATGTTTTTAAAATTATGGTCGAAAGTATTGTATTTGTTTGTTGTGATAAGTAGTTTGGAAACAATATCGCAAATCAAATATGATAGTCTGGGAAATGTTATAGAAAACATGAACATTTCATCGTTCGTCTCACGATGTAAAAGTCGGTCGATCAACGTTTTGACTGCAATACTTCTACACTCTTTATCAGGTGACGAGGTAGAAAGTTAACGTGTCGTTATTTTTAGCGAGAAAAGCCGGAAAACTGAGATCACTGGATTTAACAATTTTTATCCTTGGCGTGTCCTATTGCTGCTTCAGACACAACCGGGCAGTTATGAACCTATTTAAGTTTTAAGCGATTTCCGTTTTTGTTCATGGACTTCGGGGCGCTTTCCGCTTGCCTTCAATTTTCGTGAAAGAATTGCAACAATCACTGCGCAGAAATTATGAAATAAGTTGGTTTTATCAACTGAGTTGATAACGTGAATTTAGCACCCTAAAGAGATCCTAAATTTGTCGTTTTGAGCGGTAGTACTGCGTCAGCGCGAAGAATCGGAGGGTGAACGCTTAAAACTACGGTGGTCAATTCACATTATCAACTCACTTGATACGACCAAATGATCTTGTAATAGTACCCTCCACCGACGCAGCTTCGCAATTTCTTTAGAAACTTAGACAACTAACCCCATAACAAATTATTACCTCTTGGTGGCATTGTTGAAAACTAAAGTTTTGGCTTACGAAATTCTTCTATAGATTTCTTAATGCTATTTAAGACCAAAGTAGGCGATTTTATCCGCTTCATTTTCAACTTGAATGACAACCTTTTCTTTCTACACAAAGTCATGAGTTTTGAGTACCATGAAATCAGTCTGTAGCTCCAACTCCCTTAATTACCGGCCCCTTAGGCAAATGTCGGCTCCGTTAAAAGACAAAGCAAAACAAAAAAAGGTAACAGTGTTATTGATGCTTTTTCATCCCAGCTGAGTGAACAACGACAAATTTCTCTACAACCTAAGTCACTGATGTTTAAGATTTATCCACAAAGCCGGGTACAAATAAGGTATCTCAAAATGGATGGTGAAAATAGGTCATATTCTTCCAGATTAAGGGCTCGATCGACACACAGCACACAGACAAAAAGAATCTTGTTTATACTGCGATGGTACTGGGCCAGCAGATGCAGCTGGTTTCAATCGACCACAGATAATGAGCTTCGGGCATTCTGTCCATTCTCGTACTGAACTATTTCACCCCTGTGAATGACCACTTCCGGCGAGCAGAAAGGAAATTGGAAGAAAAAATATCAGCTAAAGGATATTGTTTGATTAAACATTAAATTCTCAGAACTGAAATCCCAAAGAATGCATATGCGAGAATTTGGGGGGAACTGAGATTTGGACCTGGGGAATGAAAGGGGTAATGAAGCTACGAAAGCAACGCTGTGGTTACATTATATATTGAGGAATGCCATGTCCTCTCTGCCATTCCGGTTTTGTTTCGGCAAATTCTGAGCACTTCTTAACCATAACTATTTTGTACCCTAAAACTTCTGGTTTGGTGAGGTTTGTTTCTGCGATCAAGGGAATTTTGTTTGGTCATAAAAATGTTGCAAAACATCGCAACGTTACTGGAGAGTCAAACCAGGCTGACGATGTCTGCCTTGGAAATTATGGAATGAAACGAGTAAAGGAATCTGGACGCGGTAGAGGAACCAATCATATGTGTTTACTTGCAGGGTTGCTCAAATCTGCTTCCCTAATTTTACGGAACCTTTCTAAAAGCGGATATCTTGGCTGATTTTGTCTACACGTATTATATATATATCATCATGATCCTCACGACTTTTGTTGAACCTTAATACTGCCGGCACGCTTAAAAGAAAAAAAAGCCTTGTGTCACACTTCCAGACACAAGTAAAGCGCGCACGTCGTTGGGAGAGATCAAAATGCTAATCTGGGCTTTCCTTTGAGTAAATCCCGTGGGCAAAGTTTCTTACTGAGTCTTTATTCTCCATTTCCAAAGAGCCGATTTAATTTGTTCGGCTTTGTTTTCACCTTGCTTTGCGTAGAAAACGTTATCTGGAGAACGATCCTGAAACTCTGCTTCGTCGAAATTTCACTTACTTTGACGCTTCCAAAAATTTGGTTTCTCATGTCGCATAAGTTTTGTTTTGAAAGGTAACTGTTTGTACTAAATATTTTTGCAGGTAATCTATACAATCTTAATTAACGGTCTGGCGGTTTTTTCCCAGGAATATTTTCGTATCACAGATGGAGACAGATTGGAATAACAATAAACTCTGCCTTAAAGTTACACTGAGAAGTCAAAAGTTCAACCACCGGCTCCGTATGAGGTCTGTTGATGCTTTCTGTATCAACTGAATTATTCCTTTAGGCCAAAGTCTCGCTGCACAAACAATAGAAGTCCTTACAAACGGAGTGATGTACGCCCACTTGGAGGCAGTCAGCAAGAGTAATTAACGACTTGCTCAGTTCGCGTGCTCGAAAAGCGTCGAATAATCAGAAATACGGCTGACTTCGTGTGGAATACTTACATCATATGACATTTCCTAAAACCCTGTTGGTTTCCTGGAACAAAGTGATAATCTTCTCGATGAAATTCCGCTACTAACATCTTTAATTTCTATATCTTGAGAAGCTTTTAGATGTTTTTATGTGTCAAATATTGGATGCATGGTTTTACACCATTCAAATGTAAATATTTTGTTTTTCCAAGGTACAATGAAAAGAGCTTGATTTGAAAAAAGTTTTGATTGTCATATAATCCTTCTATTGTCCAAAGTCGCCAAACCGTGAGATCATATTTTTTAATAATTAACCAATCCCAACACTCAGTATAATTCACGTGACTTCTGGCCTTTGTTGTGCTTTGTGAATGAATTAATGTGTGTTAGTTATTTCTGTTTGAAAGTTTGAATCTCTTTAATAATGATTCTCGAAATGTGTAGACATCCACTATATTGTTATATTGAGTGTTTTTACCGGAATAGGAGTGATCTCTAAGAGAAAAGAATCGCAAATCATCGATTGGCAGTTCAGAATCCCTAGCGATTTGATTTCTTGGAACGATCGATCGATCGACTGCATTTTGTCAAGTTGTGTGTTGATCTGTTGTGAGGAAATTTCTATCTCCGTAAATCTGGGAAAAGTCATAGCCCTTTACTTCTACTGCGTCAAAAGTTGAAACCTGCATTCGCTCCTCGTGCGATTTACAGGACTTTGTTCGTTGGCAAAGACAACGCGGAAAGGAAGCCTTAGTTGAATCGAATCATTTGGCTTATCTTACGTTCTTATTGATGGAAAACACACTCTTGTCCGCAGCCTTATTATCAAACTTACATTGATCGCAGATTACTATGATTCCCCAACAAAGCAGACTTTTTTTGCTTCTCATTTGTTGGATCGCGGTGAAAGCAGGTAAGATAGTTTTTTTGGGAGTTAAATAACTTAATGTTGATATGCTTGTAACCTAGTAAAATTTCTATGCCCCATTTAACTGTGCAATCAAATTAAGCCTTTTTTAGCGATCGCCTCAAACGAAAATGCAAGTTAAAAATAATCACATCGATTTCAAATTTCCCTTCCTTCATTTTTTAACAGCTCTGTCGAAACTACAACTGAAGCCTCATAAAATAGAGCAGTATTTGCATAATTTGTGATATGAGAGCTTTTGAAAGGCCATGTCGTATTTCTGTGTTCGTTTGACACCTGGAGTAAACATAAAATTTCAAAAGCAAACTTTGTCCTCTTTTATTTGGCACATCTTTTTCCTTTTCCAATTTTTTCGGCGTCGGTTCGATATTAGATACCGGTGCAGTGCACAAAGCGAGTGAAGTCTTCTCTACTAACCCTTCGCGTGATTTGTCTCGGGGCGGAAAGAAACCTAATTACAGACATAAACGCGATAGAATTTTAAATTTTGAAGTAAGCTTACGACTTAGATGGCGTTTTTATAAAATTTCGTCTTTTATAAACTCTTAAAGCCCTCGATTTTTTTGTCTCAGCACGGTACGCTCACGGTCTATTGGTAACAGTCGGAGGTGAATTAAAATTCAATATAATTTAAGAAGAGTCAGTCTTGTTGCTGCGAAATATAGTATACGTGGCTACGAAGTTATGCTTGCCTATGTATCTTGATATATTTCAATCATCTTCGTTCTGGGAAAGTAATCTACCTAAAGAAGATTTAAGAATTTCTAAAAAGGATTTGTGACTAATGAATTGTGGCAAAATATTAGCGGTTGTGTGTACATTGTTACCCCTTGTAGCTGTCACTACAGCTGCCGCACAAAATATTCATTCGAACACCTCATCATATTGCGTGATGTTTTCTTTTCTTCAGACATGAGATGAAGTAAGAAAGTCAGAAAATGTTGATTTTTTATAGTAAAGGTGTCGATTTTAAAGCTGATTTTAACACATTTACACAATAGCAGAATTTATAATCGCACATCTATTGTTGGCTATGTTTCAGATAGTGGTACGGTAAATTCATTGTAAACCCGTGCAGTTAAATCTCGAAACAAAGAAACTCTTCTTTTTATTTTGTCAAGAGAAAAAAGCAAAAAAAAAAAAAAAAAAAAATCTTGATTTTCCAATGATAGTATTTGCCTTTCTGCATGGCAATTCAGTCTCAAAATGAATAAAATATAAAAAGTACATCCGTTAGATGAATAACAGAGATCTTTATCAGACCACAGTCTGTCTTGATTGGTTCAGCTTGATTCACTTTTATTGTAGACGAGCAATCTGTTAAGTCATTACAATATTTTGAAGATTTGATACCTTACCAAGATGTAAAATGATTTGAGTACGCATCTTTTAAAGATTGTCAAATATGCATCCCAGATATTTTTCTGTCAATATTATTATCATGTAAAATACACATAATCCTAGAACTCTATGTAGTTCAGTTGTGAATCAAATGTTAGTTAAAATAAATTTTTTCATGTAATGTGTTGATTGTTTAATTTTCAAGATAAAATGTAAAGAAAGGAAATCTAAGCCCAACTAATGTAGTTGATTTTGTCTTGTGATGAAATTATTAATTAATGTACTTGCCTGTGACAGTTTGGACTGTTAGATTTGCAGAAGAAGCCAAGTTGTGACTGATTTGTTTGACAAAAATTTGCCCGGGAAAAGCGACCAATTAATAAAATCATCTACAGTATGAATATTTTACTGAAGTTTATGATGTTTAAACCTTCAGTTCTTCAAACTATAAGGTTTTCATTGGCTGAAAAGGAACAGTAGGCTTCCATACATGTAGTTATATTCACTAAACTTGAATAATCTGATTCTTTATTGAATCGTTGCCAAGCCCCTTGCTCTAACCACCACAGTGAACCAGTAAAATAACAAATGATAAGGAATAACAATAAAATGAAGAAGTCTCTGATTTGCTAAAGGATATGAAAAAAATCAATCTACACTGTGTGTGTGTAATGAGTCACTCTGTTAAAGAGCTGATTCTTGTGATGGTAGCCAATCTACATTTATGTGTATCAACTCAGTTGATAAAACCAAATTGTCTTGTGTGTCCTGATACATGTAAGTTGGTTCTGTTAATTAAAGGTTTAATATATCTTAATTGTCTTTCTGGATTTTGTTCATAGCCGGTCATTTGGACATGCTAATTAGTCAATGCAAGCAGCTTGTAATTGTCTGACATCTTGAAGTATGACCGGTTGTACGGTTAAAAACCTTTTGTAGCTTTTAGGTCACAAATTGTTAAGAGAATTTACTTTGTCTAGTCATTTGTCTAGTGATTATATAACAGTCTATCCAGGGCGAGGAAGACATGAAGATATTTGAACTTTTTTTTATTAATATTAACTAAAGATTTTATATCTTAATGGCAATCATGACTGACACAAATTGTTGCGGACTTCCTAAAGTGCTGAGTAATGTGCATGTCACCAAACTGGAATGAGAAACACTTCCCTCAGTGAAGTGTTTAAAGAGGATATCAAAAGGTCAATGAAGCTCAAATCTTTTTTTTTATTTCAGTGTTTAAAATAAATGTGGTATTTAATTTAATCAAGATGCAATCATACTATTATTCAATGGTCGTTTAGTGAAAGATGGAAATGTTGGCAATGAAAATGTGGTTATGGCAAAGTTCTGTTATACATCATTTTGGTAAGCCAAACAGAGTGGAAAAATCATGCATAGCAGTCATTCTTTGTGGTCAGATGGGTGTTAAGCTTACCTCATGATCTACCCTTTCCAAATTTAAATCTGTCACATCAATATTGCTAATAAACACTTGCTGAACACATTAGCCAAAATGTCTATTATCTTTTGCAGAACCTGCTGTTAACTTTGTTAAATTTGGTGTTTTAGTTTCTCTTCTTTTTTGAGAGTGATAAAATCCCAAAGATTGTGTTATTCTTTGACAGGATTCAATTGTGTGGGGATGTATTAACACGTGGGTCTAGACATTGTTTCCACAGAAGACAAGTGCACTCTAGCATGTAATTTGTTTTATTCAGTTTTAACAAAACCTCTAAGAGTACCACTCTGTGTCAGTTCTAAGGGTGCATCAAAAATTAAAGAGAAAAGTGAAAAAAGCAAAAGTTCTGAAAGTTGGCTGATGGCATGAATATTGATCGTTTAACCTACCTTGCTTAGGAATCAGTAGAAGAGCTTTTTAGCAGGTAATATAGGGTCAAGCTTGAAGGGATTTTGCCTTTTTTTTACTGCATTTTCGTGTTTTCTAGTAATGTTCAGAACAGTTGTGTTCTATTAACATTTTTACATTTGCTTGTCTTGTTGATGAAATACCTCAACAAATGGACACTTTTTCTGTCCCTTTAGAAAACCCTCCAACTATTTCCAGTGTTACAAAAACTCCTTCAAGCTTTTATGAAGGGAGCAGTGTAACACTTCATTGTTCAGCTACAGGAGATATGCCCCTCAGCTACCAGTGGCTGGCAACAGATTTTGAGGGCAATGCTAAGGATGTTTCATCAGGTAGACATAGTCATCAACCAAGCACAGGTCAGCTTGTTATAAACAGTCTCAATCACACTCTAGACGATGGCTACTACTATTGTGTGGCAAGGAATCCAGCTGGAAGAACAAGGTCTACACGATTAAAAATCCAAGTTTCATGTAAGTGGCACTGCCTTTGCTCTGACGAAGGGCTAACAATTGAAATGTCAGTTGTAGAAACATTGTATGGTGGCCAATTTACATTTATTTATCAACTCAGTCGATAAAACCAAATTATTTTCTAATAAATTATACAGTGTACCCTCCACCAATGCAGCATCACAATTTTTTTAGAAAAGTAACCTTTTTTTTTTCATTTACCTTTTGAACAGCATACCAGTATTTCTAGAATGAATTTTCATTTTTAAGGAAGTGAAGGTAAATGACAGTAATTGTAGATTAGAGTTCTTGGGCTCAGTTAATTTCACTTGATATGATTTAGTTTTGAATGCTTTATATCAGTCATAAATTTTTTATTTTCAATTTCTCTTCCTTAAAGTTCTAGAAAAAACACCAAATGTTGATACCACTGCTAGGCGCAGTGTGTTTCAAGGGGGTGAACTCACCTATGAGTACCCCATTGTACAAAGCTTTCCAAAGCCAACAATTACATGGACAAAAAGTGGCAGCTCTATATCTGAGACGCAACGTATCAGTTTTTCTACTGAAGGAAACATTTATATTGGAAACGTGGAAGTGAATGATGTAGGTACCTACTATTCAAGAGTTGAGAATGGAGGCCAGTCATTTAGCAGAGGTCCGTTAACAGTCAGTGTGACGGGTAAGTAATCATGTAAATGAAACATAGACATGTTTTAACTAGGCAGGGCTCGACACTAACGGTAGCCAACTAGCCACAGACTAGTAGAATTTCAGTTTTAACTGCATGGTGGTTTTTGATTTCCACCTGCCAGTTTGGCTGAAATTGTTGCAACAATTTGTTGACCTTCTTAATTAATCATTTCACCCTCATCATCTAATTAGTGATTCTCTTTACTGTCTGCCACACAATTCTTATGATGTTTGTTTGGAGAATTTGGTATTGGATCAACTAATAATCCCTTGATTGATATTTTTCTTTATTCTCTTCATTTTTCTGCTTGATATTGTATTGAGATATTAAACGGTTAAAAATGGGTATATTATCACAAAATTTTCAATGACCTGAATTAGATGTTATGTTATTTTAAGTCCTTTTGTTGAACAAGTAAACTGAGGGAAACAGAAAAATATCAGCAACTACATGACTGTAGAATATGAAAGACGGCAAATTTTGAGCTAAGAAAAAAGATTTACCACCTCTGATTACGTGTAACCAACTTCAAAAAATTATACTTCTTTTAAACATGCTTTCATTTGCAGCAAGGGGAAACATACCTGATACACCATATATCATTCTTGGCCCCACAAGTCAGAAGGCTACAGCGGGAGAGACAAACAGTGTCACGTTTGAGTGCTTTGCAAGTGGAAGGTGAAGATTTTAGGACTTATTAAATGTTTAATTGATAACAACTTATGTACTAATGTCTTGGTAGATGAAGCTATGAAACAGAAATTCCCAGATTAGCTCCAGGGCTCACAAAACTCTTAAACTCCCAAAATCTGTTTGTTAATTCTCCCCTCTAGCTGCTACACATTTCTTTGTAAATCGGTTAGGAGAGTTCGGTGTTAGATCAAGATATAAAGTAACAACTTCTACCTAATAAGTTGGAGTATTCTGTTCACCTGCTTGCTGGAAAATGAAAGGATATTAGAGAGTTTTTAGCACCGCGTTTACGTGAAACGTGAACGGCAAGAGTGACTAAATGACCTTGTTTTTCCCGCCATTTTTTCACGTTTGCCGGTTGCGCTTTGCCGTTTCTGCGTGAAAGTAACCTGTTTCGCGTTTGCCGTGTAAGTAAAATTTTCATCACTTTTTTCCCTCGCAGAGTAGAAGTTAGTTTCCGGATAGAGGGCGCGTCTAAACTATTCCTTGTGAGTCATACAAGGGCGCCTTCAAATCCAACATGACGTGACCTCAAGCGAAGCTAAAGCTGCAAGGGTCACGCCATGTTACGTGAAACGTGAAAGGGCAAGCTGACGTTGGCCGTTTCACGTCAACGCGGTGCTAAATCTCTCTATTATAAGGAGAAGTTACCTTTCAATCACTTCTGGGACTTAAAGGGTTAAAATTAGAGTTAATTTAGATTGTGGAAACTAGAGATAGTTGACATAATTTGAGTGCCGTTGAAAAATCAGGTCCACTTTGAAATTTCTGGCTCAGCCTCATAGTTCTCTTTATTTCTCCTCTTAAGTTACGAATTCCCCCTTTTTTATTTTTTAAAAATCCTTATTGAATATTTTTACTTGTTTTTTATGCTGCAGTCCTATGCCCACGATATCCTGGAGGAAGGCAGGGCAAGTGATTACTCAGAGTGCAAAATTTTCTTTTAGTACATACAAAAAGAGACTTACTGTTTACAATCCAACTGTATCTGATGAAGGAGCCTATGAATGTCGAGTAACTAACAGCAGAAATTTCTATAAAAGCAAGAGTGCAAACTTGACAATAATTGGTAAGCATAAGGAAATAAAGTTCAAATTAATCTTTATTTGTTTAATATGTAACAATTTAACAATTATTCACCAATTAAGTACCTTGCGGCTCGGTAAATATCCGCCACTTTCACAGAAACTGAGGTGAATAATTGTTCCTAGTATATACCACGCAGGCGCCAAAAAATAAGTTTATTTCTTTCAATAAACCGAAAAATGGTCGGAAATTAAACATCTTGACGAGAGATGAGGTGAATAGTATCGAGTATAGAGTTTATTGGACTGAATGTTGTAAAAACCAAAATTATCAGAGTGATTGCAACGGCTAATCAGAACAAAGGGAAATGTTTTAAGGAGACTCTAGGAATTCAAAGTGAAATGCCGCGAGCGCGGGAAAACACCAGTGGCCAAGTCACCTTTGAATTTAGTTTGTATCTGATTGATTGAGAGGGTGGCACGAGATTTTGTTAGACCAATCAGAGACCACCGTGAAGCAAAACCCTTGCCAGTGCGGTTTACTTTCGGTTATCTATTGAAACTTGTTCAATTGCATTCTTAGCAGTTTTAATTATGTTATCCAATTTGTTTTTCAGTTAAGCCCACGTTTACAGTTACTCCAACGATGGCGGACAAGTATCCCCAAGAATCGGTGACTTTTAAATGCAGTGCGACAGGCACTCCAACACCAAAGATAACTTGGTTTCATAACGGACAGAAGGTTCCCCATTCGACCACGGGAAGGGTTCAGATTAACAGTAAAAATGACTTGACATTCATCAGTCTTCAATCGGGTGACAAAGGCACCGTTCAGTGCGCGGCAACCAACGATGCAGGCGAGATACTAAGAAAAGCTTTGTTGGGTGTTAAAGGTAAGAAGCGTATCAACCAGGGCCGAGTTGTTCGAAGACCGATTAGCGCTAACCCAGGGTTAAATTTGAATCCAGGTTTCTATATATCTCTGTTCAAAAGACGTTTTAAAATAAATTTCCAAATTCTTCTTAGAGCATTCAATCAACAAATTGTAAACAAATGGAATTAAAGTGAAATTAATTTTAAAGTTTTCAGATCTTCAATTAAATTTCACGGTAACCCTGGGTTATCTTAACCCACCTATGAACAACCCGGACCAGGAATGTTGACTAAGCTGCCATAATTTGTGCGGCGCGCTCAAAACTCACTAATCAGATTGCTAGATTCAAAGACTAACTTTAACATGGGGAAAACTAATAAATGATGAATGAGCGACGCGAGTGGATTGATAATTGAGAATGAAGGTAACGTTAAATGCGTTGTATTTTGCAGAGTTACCTGTATGGATAGATGTTCCACCAAAGAACACAGACGCAGTGGTCAATGACACTGTGGAGTTAGAGTGTGTGGGCCGAGGAAATCCATCGCCAACAGTAACCTGGCAGAAAAATGACCAGAACATCAACTTCGCCAATAATCCTCGATATTTCCAGAAGGCCTCTGGCTCACTGCAGATTAGCAGAAGCCAGAAGAGTGACAGTGGAAAATACACATGTGTAGCGACCAACAGCATTGGCTCCAAGCGGGCTAACGCTTCCCTGAGAGTGTTAAGTAAGTTTAATCGACGGTACTACAGTATGTACATGGGTTGTACAGTACCGCTCGGATATATTTTAACCAAAAAATGCACATAAAACACGCCAAAAATCGCTTGTGAGTGCGAATAAAAAAAAAAATATGCGTAAAATTTTCGCATAACATTGTAACACAAAGGAAACATACAGTAATGAATGACATGAGTCGCGCATTTTCTTCGTCCGTGCGCGCGTAAAAATCGTAGATGTGCGTCTGACTACCTTGCGTCTGAGTGTATGAAATGCGTGTGCGTAATCAAAGTATATCTGAGCGGTACTGTACTTTTTGACTGAGTGGGATGGGCGGGAGAACATTTGTGCTATGTCCGTGCGTCGTGACCGAGAACTAAATACTGATTTTTCTGTACGACCCAAGGTAGTCAAGAAGCATTTGATCACAGTACCATCTGTCTTTCTTTTTCTAATTCCTTTTTCCGCTCGCAACTCGTGGGGTCGTAGGGCTTTTTACGGCTCAGCTTACACCATTGCGTACGGCCCTCATTTAGGGACTTTTTGTAATGATTCTCGATAAAAGCGCGCACGGGAACGTACATGTCGTAGAACAAAGTTGGTTTTAATCCGTTGGCTTTAAGGATTAGCAAACGCTCCTCGCCGAGGAGTGCTATTATTTATTATTTCTCGCTACGATCGTTAAACAGTTTTGCAGCAATCTTTCTGTTTTAACAATCCAATGAAAACCACTTCTGTTTGGTTATTGCAGTCAAAACTGTTATTGTCAATCCATTGCCAAGTCAAATAAACGCCATCAAAGGAATTGAGAAACTTCTTCCGTGCGGGGTCCAAAAAGACCCGGATATATCAGTCAAGTGGATTTGGACCAAAGATGGATCTGCAGTGGATGTATCCCGGATGAAGGTGCAAAGCGATGGAACGCTACGCATAGTCATTGCGCAACAGCAGGACGCTGGTTCGTACACGTGCTTGGTACAGTCTGAAGCGGGAAACGCCAGCACTACTGGACAGTTGAGCGTTCTCGGTAACTTATGCACGTTTATTTACCTTTTTTTTCTCTTATTTGTGTTGTGTCCAAAGTTACAAAAGATCGCTGATTTCAACGGAGCGTTATTTTGGTTCTTAATTTCCCCCAGAAAAGGTTGTTTCATGTATCCTCTGTTGAATTGAGGTTTTTTTTTATTTCTTGCAATCTTACCGGCATTGAAAGCATATTGTCTTGAGAAAAGAGGTTGAGATGCAGAATTATTTTGTGCTGTGTTTATCGACCAACTTTATTTTTGCACATCATTTTACCTTTTCTTGGACTTTTTGCCTAAACCATCTCCAATTTCGAATGCGAAAGCTAACTGAGGGATATGTATAATGTTTTATAAGTTGGCTGAGGCATACGAATTAGTGATCATTGATCAAGACAAGTTCGCCTTGGCTTCTATCTCAAGGTAAGCGTCATGAAACACTGGATTACATCATTAAGAACGTCTCTTTGGTCGTCAAACAAAGAAATTACTGTTCATCACGTTTCTTAAGGTATTCCCAAATTATTTCTCTTACGTTTACGGGGAACTGCTTTAAAACAATTTCACCTCGAGAAGCCTTGTTTTCTTAAGGTATTCCCAAATTATTCCTCTTACGTTTATGGGGAACTGCTTTAAAACAATTTCACCTGGAGAAGCCTTGTTTTCCAGCCTAAAAAAATGCTCACAGACTCTTCTGTTTTGCCAGAAATACCATTGGCACCCACCACCCCAGTGGTGAGTGACGTCAAAACGACCTCAGTTCGTTTATCGTGGTTTCCACCGGGATACAGTGGTAACAGCCCCATCATTTCTTACAAAATCGAGGCCAAAAAGGGCTCCAATAACTGGCAACTTGCCAGGGATGACATCAATCCTTCTGATAGACAGATGTCAGTCGTTGTCCGTAATCTGTCGCCCCATACTCAGTACCAGTTCCGCGTGAGAGCTGTCAATCAAGTCGGAGAGGGCGCACCTAGTGGGGCGTCTGGAGTTATAAGGACACTGATATCAGGTAACTGAATATGGTCGGACCGTTCTTCTTTGTTTGGGGTAAACCATAATTTGGAAGTTTTCCTCAATTGGAGAGTTTTAATCTCTTGAGTCCTAAGAGTGACTAGCGTCTAATTTCTCCTTACAATATCACCCCTGAATCACACATTAAGGTCAGGAGAATAAAGGAAATAATCACCGACTAAAGAATCTTAGGGTGTGAAGGGTTACGTAAGCTGTGAAAATTATCCAAAAGCTGCCCGATTTACCGATTTCACCCAATCGTCATGGTAATCTACGGAAAGATCAGAACTTTTGCTAACGATAATCTTAACTTTCTTTCTTTTAGCGCCTTCTGCGGCTCCACAAAGCGTCAGTGGAGCTCCAACAAGCGCTGATTCTATACTCGTGCAATGGCAAGTAAGTGTCTTCAGCCTGTTTGCTTCTTAAAAAAATATTCGCCTTCTTCTATTGGATTTTTTTTTATTTACAGCTTGTACAATTTCCATTTATTTTATTCTTTTAATTTCCGTTTTCAGATTCCTCCTCCGGAAACACACAATGGTCCGTTGCGTGGTTTCAAAATCGCCTACCGTCTGGCTGGCGTTTCAGCAAGTAGCTTCATTATAAGAAAGATTGAAATTTCTTCTGCTACCCAAGGCAGCATCGACGGACTGCTGCAGTGGACTGCCTACGAGATTAAAGTGCGGGCTTACAATGACGCAGGAGATGGGGTGTACAGTCAACCAATCACAGTCACCACAGCAGAAGGGCGTAAGTTCTACATGATTTTTGATCCTGACGTACTCGCATTTGGCTCGGTTTTCGCTGTTCTCTCGGGACCAGTCTTTTTCGTTCTACCGGAGGAGCGCAGACTCCGGTTGCCGAACAGTGGCTGGTAATGGAACCTATCGTCGCATCTGTTAGAACTTTTTCGCACAGTGACAGATAGCATTTCCAACTCTGCATTATGATAGTTTCCGATCTGTTACAGCTTTGATTTATGAACAGCGAGACTGTCTTAATTTTCTACTGATAGTGATCTCGAACTTATCGCAAATTTCGCTGCGTTTCGAAATTGGTTGCAGAGATTTGCAAATATCAGAACTGGTTGGTCAGGCCGCTCTGTTCATAAAAGGAATTCTATGATTTGATGGCACTGCTTTTTCCAGATGAGTTACTGCCCAAATTACATTCACTATTCTTATGGACTTTATTTCAAAATTAGTGACAATTGTCGAAAAAAGGAACGCTTAAAACTGGATTTGAACGCTCTCACTCATCCCCACCCCATTACATGTTCTTACAGTGCCTACAGCTCCACCGTGGGAAGTCAAAGTGATTAACATTACCACAATCAGCGTATATTTACAATGGAAACCTCCACCGCAAAAGCAACAAAATGGGCGAATAAAAGGATACAAGGTATGAGAAGAGCAATTGTTTGTTCCTTGCTGTTGTTAAACGTTTTCTCTCTCTAAAGTCGGCGATTGG
This sequence comes from Stylophora pistillata, assembly GCF_964205215.1. Classification (NCBI taxonomy): domain Eukaryota; kingdom Metazoa; phylum Cnidaria; class Anthozoa; order Scleractinia; family Pocilloporidae; genus Stylophora; species Stylophora pistillata. The sequence goes on along the minus strand of NC_142528.1, from coordinate 5,937,695 downwards.
GCGCAGAGTTAATCATCTTTTCCTCTCGCATCCAAATGCGATGCTTACAGATATGTCTTGTTCTAGCAGCAGGCAGGACATTTGTTACGTTTCAATGGTGTACGACTAAGCACAAAACAAGATCTCTGTAACTATAAATATTAAAAGTTTCTTTCTATCATCGAGGCACGCGATCTTACTTGCTTTCCGCTTGTACTTTTTATTCCACAGCTCCAAGCGTGGAAGGGAAGCACACCCAGCAATATTTACCAACGGGTGACAGATCATGACGACACGGCCGCTACTCAGAAGGGAATCCTGAGTGGACTGGAAAAATTCACCCAGTACACTATAGCTGTGGTGGCCTACAATGGCGCCGGAGACAGTCCAAGGTCTGATACCAAACTTATCAAGACCGAGGAAGGAGGTAGGTGTTTCATCGAGCAGACTATAAATGTTTCAAACGTTCAGATGATTGGAATACTAGATAATAGTGCTCGAAGCATTTTGGATAACCATGAAAATAATTGTTATTAATTTTACCCTCCCACAGTTCCAGACGCGCCTCGTTCGTTCACAGTCTCCGAAGTCTACGCGGACGCTTTGAGAGTGAGCTGGGACCCACCTCTGCGACTGAACGGTATTCTTACGGCGTATTTGGTGAAACACTGGCGAAATAATACACTCTCAAGCAGCGGTCAAACGACGCGGCTCTCAAACGAAACCTTATCACACACGGTGACAGGATTGGGAGCCAACACTGCGTACGTTGTCGAGGTGTCCGCTGAGACTCGAGTGGGCGCAAGTACAAGTAAACAATTGGTGGCGAAAACTACGGCATCCCCCGGTAAGTAAAAGCTGTCGAGTATTTTATTTCAATATCGGAAGATAATTATAGTGTTTTTAATCTGGAACTCTACCTTACGATCTTACCGCTTGACAAAATGCCTAATAGTGCATTGTGAATAAAAATACGAGGCCTTAGTTATTAAATATTTGCGGCGCCGAGCCTGGAATTTTGAGCTTTTGCTGGTTCACAGAGTCTGTGGGATAGATATCGCAGACTAACTGTCGCCAATTTACAGGATCAACTTAGTTGATAATACCAAATTACCAGCGTAACATATTGCTTGCTACTGGAGGGAGCAGACCTTTGTTTTTCTCAGAGTTTGAGCATTGATATACTGGACTAAAACGTATGGACGACATATTCCATTGCAGTCAAACCCGGTGTTCCACAAAACCTAAAGATCGTAGAAGCGAAGGCCCGTTCGGTGGTGTTGGATTTTACCCCTGGATCATCTGGCAGAGCCCCTATACTGACCTACACCATACAGTACAACAACGACACCTACTATGATCCAGCATCCTCAAGCTGGAAAACACTGACGATTGTTCGTGACGCTCACCTCGTATGGAACTTGCTTCCCCTCGAACTACCACATCTCAAACCTTACAGAGACTACAGGTTCCGAGTCATTGCCACAAACAAAGTGGGAAGCAGCAGCCCGAGTTCCCCAACGGATACAGTCAGAACGCTGGAAACTGGTAAGGAAACTTGATGGTGTCATCAAATCGGATCCATTATATGTCGGAAACTAAACTTGACTTATTTCCCTACCTTTGCAACCAGGGTTGTTTTCATCCGCACGTACACTTGGCTCAGGTCTTGCCCCTAGCCGCACCACATAAGAGCCAAAAAAAATGGCCTAATTAGGCACATGGTATAGATTAGTTTTGAGAGCACCCGACTTTTGTCAAGAAAGTTGATGCGTTCGGATCTTGTCGATGAGAATTTTTTTTGCCTTCATTCATTGCTCACTTATTTTATCAATTAGTGTCTTCTTGAAACATCGGGTACAACGTTTGGTGTTCTTAATTATTTTGTGTTCTCATCTTCGCCGGTGTTACAACCAGAGCATTTGTTTAAGCTATGCTATTTTCTTCCACAGCACCCTCTCTCCCCCCAAGCAATTTGACTTTGCTTCCGCTCGGGAAAGATGGACTGGAGCTGAGATGGAAGGTAAGTTTCAAAATGATCCTTTTTTTTTATGAGAGAACAAGCGTGAATTTACCTTGCCCAACAACGCATAATGAAGGAAAACTAACTCAATTCCCGAGTAATTTTGATAAAATTGAAAATTCCACAATGTCTGCTCACATCCTTCAGATTCCACCCCAAGACACTTGGAATAGTGACTTTATAGGATTCATACTACGCTTTGAACCAGAAGGAGCTCCCAGTTTCGCGTTTGAGAATAGATTTCCAAGCAGTCAGTTAAATTACTACAGAGCCGGAGGCCTTTTGAGATACAAACGGTACAAGGTCTCCGTGAGGTCCTACAATCTAAATGGAAAAGGAGCCAGCAATGGCAGTGCAGTAGCCTGGGCCTGGACGCAAGAAGACGGTAAGACCGCATGTATAGAATGATTTCTTGTTTGTTAGGCATATCCTGCGCTTTAAAGGCGTTGTGCCAATTTAAATACTGATTTATAGGTTGAAAGGATTAAAATCTGAGTCTTTTTGTTTCAGCTCCGTCCTTAGCGCCAACGGGTCTTACTCCCTTAGTAACAGGCGCCACATCTGTTAGACTCACATGGGGACAAGTATCTGACGTGGGACGAAATGGTGTAATCCTTGGATACAAGGTACAGTTAATACCGGACATTTCTCTCTTAAATTTCGGCCTTTTTGCATTTAGTTTTGCTTTGTTTGTTTGTTTGTTTGTTCTTCATTTTGTTGTTTTCGACTGTGCCCATGTCAAATACTTAAAAACGTCATCTTGATTTTTAAGTACATGCTCATAATTGCCACTACCCAAATAATAAAATGGCAGATTTCTTTTACAACCTCATCAACGGGAATAAATCATGAATCCTTAGAGTAAATAAGCGTTGTTGTTTGACACTAAAATAGATGATATCTTTGACCTGTAACTCAGTAAATTTGTATGAAGTGGAATTTAAAAAAGTACAGGTCATCTTATTTTCCGCAATCTAGGAAGGGTTTCTAGTATTCCTCGGAATTCTTCGGGAGACTGATTAGTGCAAAAACTAGAGACAATCTTTTTTTTTTTTGTCCTCTTAGATATACTACCGTATCTATGGGAAACAGAACACGGAGAAAGAGAAGGAGGTCATTAACGGTCTCGTCCTCTCTTCCTCTCTGACGGGACTGGAAAGCTTTGTCACTTATGAATTCCAAATCCTTGCGTACACAAGAATTGGGAATGGACCAAGAAGCGCTGCAGTCAGAGCCACCACTTTATCGTCCAGTAAGTTAAATTACCAGATAAACGGTTTTGTACTTGACAGGTGTTAGGCAAGTTGATGGAAGGGCAACGATTTTAGATTTAAGTGGTTATGCTGACTGCAAAAGAAAGCGCAAATTTATTCATGTGCAGTGTTAGACAGGCTGGCCCATTTCAGCTTTAAAACTGGTTTAATTGAGGGACTGTGCAAGCAATGACAAGGCCAGATCAAAACACCGGGAGCTATGTTATCTTTTACCTTCTCTTTGTGAGAAGTGCGTGGGTTCTTTAACGTCCGCTGCTAACCAGTACAGAGAAGATGCAGGAGATAGGCAGGGCCTACGGTTTGTCCTTGTCCGAGAAGACCAGAATGTCTAACAATTTGCGATGTCATGGCAAAGGCAGCACTCTCTCTTCCGTTAATTTACGAGTCTTATTGATGGTCCGGTGTGGAGCTTGGATCCTCGACCTTCCACACAACAGTCCAGCTCTGTATAACATGAGTTAACCAAGTGCATATAACAATAGTGTTTGGTGAAAACCTGTAAATCGCGTCAGGGTCGGAAATTAATATTAGAGAGGTGGAGAACTCTTGAGGAGTAAAATCTCTCAAAGAGAAAACGGTCACGTTGCAAGGGAAGTGTTATAGCAAAGGTTGTGGTGCGATCTTAAATTGTTAAAGCTGTAGATCTTCTCTTCGTGATACGTTAACTTGTTGTATAATTCTCGAGCAGTGGATGTGCTCTCATGGGACGAGTGACAGCTGGAGTAGAGTGCTCTCTCTTAAAATGACCTTTGTTTGTTAAAAGTCATTCGTTCTATATGGTTTTTTTTTTTTTTCACCAACGCTCATCGTTGGCAACTCAAAGTAACCTGTTTTGCAATTTTCAGGTCCAGGTCCCCCTTCTCGTGTCCGTTTTACATCCGTTGCTAGAGAGACCGTGACGATAGCCTGGGACCCACCAGTGTACCCGCGCGGCGTGATTCAAGGATACAAGGCGGCATGTCGTCTAAATACGTCATCCTCATCTGACCCTTATGTGTGGCAAAGCACTATGGGAAGAACCGATCGACAGAGGACCGCTGGCCCGTTGAACCCACAATCGTTTTATCGCTTTTTCCTTTGGGCTCTGACTAACACAAGTCAAAGCGAATATCCAGCCGAAGCAGTTGTTTATACTGGAGGTTCAACAGGTAGGTACACTCTAGTAATTCACCTGCTAGTGTGAGAGACGCTACCCAAAGGCTAGTGCGCTGGACTCCCAGTCCAGGCTCGAGACCGAGGCCCCGTTTCTCGAAAGTCCTGGTAACTTAACGGGCCTGTAAAGCTGTTCTGTTTTCATTCAAGACGGGGATTTGAAAAGTTTTGAATATGATTCAGTAAACTATCAGCTAAAAAAAACAAAAAAACAAAATGGACTGGTTTGGGTGTCATAACCTGCTTTTCTTTCCTTTAAATTTTGATTTTAAAACATGGCTTCGGGACCGTTGAGTTACCGGCACTTTCAAGAAACGGGACTCGGCCAGGTCTGTGTTTTATGTTTTTGGGAAAAACACTTTCCCCTCTCCACCTAAGAGTATAAATGGATAACTTTGCGATAGACCAGCATCCCTTCCATGGGGGGGGGGGGGGGGAGTACAGACTTTACCTTCACCTTCTATATGTGGCTCATACCGCCGGATGTGATCCTGAATTTCTAAGTTCATTGCCAATAGCCCCTGATTAGGACACTAGTCCCCCAGCATTTTTAGCCCCCCCCCGACATTTTGCCGCTACCCAGTTGCAATCCCCGGTAGAGAGAGGTACTTTGAGAGCAAAATGTTTCGTCCAATAACACAATGATCCTCCAGGACTCGAACTCAGACCTCTCAACCGAGAGTTCAGCAAACGCAAGTCACTGCGTCTCATAAATTACTCTCGTATACCTCTTATGGGACACGTTTAAAAATTATTCCATCTCTTCAGGCGTCACTCCGTGATCAGAAAGAAAGTTATGAGGTTTGCAATGTTACACTATACTCATTTGGCCCATGATTGATCTCTTTTGTCGGTGAAAACAAGCAAAAAAATAAATGTTTGGCCTCCACCGGAACTTCTTTTTTGTGCTTCGTTTTTATTACGCAACAGAACCTCCTGATGCACCATACATTTTGCCGATCTATTTCTCGGACATCGGCGAACGATCGATAATCGTAAAGTGGCAAGCCACAGCAGATGCAAAGAGCCCCTTGCGATACTTCACCCTGCAACTGAACAAGAATGGCGAGGGCTGGCAGGTGTACTCGGCAAACGTCCTCCACAATCTCCGGAACCTTAAAGTGGAGGGACTTTTTCCTGGGGAGTCGTACACGTTCAGAATTATGGCCACAAACGACAAGGGAAACAGTCCTTACAGTGCGGCGTCCTCGACTGTTACGACTCGTCTTGCATGTAAGTGTAACGTGTCATGCTAGGAAAGAGAAAGAAAATGTAACTTGAAACAGCATTTGTAACAGCAAGTTTTGCTTGACAAGTCCTCTTTTCTGAAAACTGACGTGCCAGTTTTTGGACAAGAGGGTTGGTCGGGAAAAAAGACCTCAACGGCGAAATTTACCTGGGGACAGTACATAACTGATCAAGGACCCTTTTTTGTGTGTTTGTGTTTATTATTATTATTAGTAGTATTAGTATTATCCCGACATAATTATTTATTTTTACATTAGATGTAAATAATTTAGTTCAATACAATGGTGTTATCCCTGCCTGTGAGACTGGAAAAGATGCTTTGGGAAATTTCTATTCAAAGCAGTTTTTTGTTTGTAAGAGCCATCGACAGCTTTTTCGTTGGTCATGTATAGAAAAAAATAGTCATTCCGAGGTCCTTTACAGGTGAAGAAAATGAGCTGGGAATAATGCCGCGTAGAACTCATTTAACTTTGAAGTTCGTATAGCTTAACTTTTATTTAATATGCCATTTGTTTTTAAATTGTGTTATAGTGCCGACTGGGGCTCCACGTAACATCACAGTAACGTCATATCCCACGTCACTTGACATTAAATGGGCGGTAAGTGGCTTTTTTTTGTTGTTTTTCAGTGAATGTCCGTGCTCTGGCCTTCATTGATAGTCAAAAAGCAAGACTTGATTTCTCGTCTCATTAGAAAAATAACATATACAGTATGCTTTTCTTTCATTGAAAAAACCTCCAATATTATTAATAATAATAATAATAATAATAGCAATAATGATAAGAATAATAAAAGATTTATACCGCGCCAGTATCCTACTGTTCAAAGGCGCCTACAAAAACTTTAACATTAACACTTAAGACAGCTAATATTAATTATAAAAGGCTTTTTTTAAATGAAAAGTTTTTAATCTACTTTTAAAACAGACACAGACTGAGCATTTCTAATTTCACATGGCAAAGCATTCCATAATGATGGTGCTGCTACAGAGAAGGATCTTGCGCCATATGTTTTCAAGTTATAGGATGGAGAAACCAGAAGGTGCTTGGATGATGAGCGTACTTAAACAGGTCGTCAGTTGCAAGTTTAAAAGCAAATTGTGCTGTTAAAAGTACGTTTTGCTTGAGCCCAAAATTGTCAACGTGAACTTCTAAGGAGAAGTAGGAAAGATGTCACAGGACTTCCTGTTCCATCGTTTATGGTTTAGTCACAGGACTTCCTGTTCCATCGTTTATGGTTTAGTCAATCCGGAAACTCGCGCGTCCTCTTATGCTATTAATTTCTCCAAGACTTTTCTAAGTCAGGAAACAAAAGCTTACCTCTTGTCTCTGATCCAAATTTAAAGGCTCCACTTCCACAAGAGCTGGGTGGAACTCTACAGGGGTTCATTTTAAAACACAGAGAAAAGAGTGCCGACAGCAGTTCCGAGTCGTTCAGCGAAGTTTCCTTGAATGCCAACTCTCGTAGCCATAAATTGGAACGCTTGAAAGTGTTCACCGTCTACGAGATCAAAGTAGCGGCTAAGAACGAGAAGGGACCTGGACCCTATTCCCCTCTTTACAGAGTTACAACCGGAGAGGAGCGTAAGTGTGACGTTAGATGTAAACATTTTGGATTAATTTTGTTCAATAAAATCATACTTTGAAATGGCCGATTTCTTGCTACTTCCTCCACTGTGGAGTAAGACTAATGAGAACTTCCGGTTGAGCCTGCAGAGTTGGGGTCGCTAAGCCAGGTGATATGTGTTCGTAAGAAGCTTGAAGAATTTTCGGATAATCGTGCTGTGTCTGATTTTATAGCAGATAGAAAATGTGCACGATCATTTCAACGAGGAAAACCAACGGGATTTGAGCCTCGGAAAATTTGAAAGGTTGTCATAGAAGAGTTCAGCGCTAGCAGTGGATGTACCAGCAGAAATCGTTGATTTACATTCTAGACAAACGTTTCCAGATTTGTTCTCTGAAATTTCTTTTGAAGAATGTATTTTTTTTAATTGATTACCACAACTTAATAACAATACTAATATCACTAACGATTCAAGCATTAAATATGACATTACCATTTTAAAAATAGCAACTTTGCCTGCTATACCAACGTTGCTAACAATATTAACACAATACTAATAGAATAATTATGGATATCAAAGTAATGTTATTTTTGTATCACTCTGTCGTGTTGATGTTTAGCTCCTTCGGAAGCTCCCAAGGAGTTATCAAAGGGTACGGTGACAAGAACGTCCATTGGAATCAGATGGTCTGCACCCTCTCAAGCTTCTTTTAATGGACATCTTATGGGATACAAGGTTAGTAACGCGTGTTGCGTGACTATTTACCTGTCACGAAACTTTTTGTTAGTAACGCGTGTTGCGTGACTATTTACCTGTCACGAAACTTTTTGTTAGTAACGCGTGTTGCGTGACTATTTACCTGTCACGAAACTTTTTTTTGCATTTGTCTCGGGAATACAATTTTTTTTTATTTTGATTTTAATTTTTTTTTTCTTATTGTAGGTTTATGTACAAGATCTCTCTTTGACTCAAAAGCGCCGCAGGCGGAGACGATCCTTGGAGCCTGAAGTATGTCCACGAGAGCCTGGACCCAAGCTGCTGTTCGTCCCTCCTCACCAGAATAGCGCCAACATAACTAACCTTCGAAAATTTGTTACGTATAGAATCTGGGTACGTGCGTACAATTCCAAAGGAGAGAGTCCGCCAAGTGCATCACTGGAGGTCACAACCCATCAAGACAGTAAGTATTTACTTTGCACAATATACTGAGTGGAGCATTTGCCTTTGAATAATATTCACTCTGAACCCTTTTTTCATACGCCTACTCTACTCTTCCCCAACCTTTCTAAAAAAGCAAGTAAAATTCCGTCCTTGGACTACCCTTGACAGTATTAATTTTGTATAGTATGTGTACTCTCTATGTAACCCAACACAAATGAACTTTTGTTCGTTATATTTAATTCTAACCGTATTTCGGCTATTGCGCAACTAGGACCCGAACCCCCAGCCATTTTCCGTGCCGACGCGGTTTACAATGCCCGCGTAGACCTGTACTGGAAACCACCTTGTGAACCGAACGGGGAAATTCTTGAGTACGAGATCAGCTACGGCAGGACAGCGGAATTGACCCCCAACAGCAAAAGGGAGAAGATAGTCGTTGACGGTGGAAAAGAAACAATGAAAGTGACCGGACTAGCGATGTTGACGAGTTACTCATTTCAGATCAGAGCGAGAAATTCCTTGGGTTACGGACCGCCAAATGAGTTCCTTGCACAAACAAAGGGGCCTGCCGGTGAGTGTTCAACGTTAAACTTCTAAGTGTGACTGGCTTCTAAATTCTCCTTGTCATTATCATAGAAAATGTAGAGAGAACAGAGTGCAGAATATGGATATTAATGCTCGGGTGGAAAGAGTCAAGCACCTTGGTAATGACGCTCGACGTATTTCTCTCCTAAATATTCCTTTTTTTGCAAAGTTCAACAGCATGCTATTCGTGTTGAACGAAACGACTAGTAGAGGCTTTCCTTTGATTTAACAAATAGGTCAACACATAAACAAATGATTGCGTTCGGTTGGAATGGGCTCTTCGGTAGCGCCTCGTCATTTGTAATGTCTTTTCGTTACAGTACTGCCAGGAAAACCTGGGAAACCTGTGGTACATCCCGGCTCCATTACTGCTGTTATTATGTGGGTGAATGGGGACAGCGGTAATGTTCCTTTCGAAAAGTTTGAGATCCAGTCCCAGACGGATGGTAAGTACAGGTTTTATTGTCGAGAGATTGTAAACATCAGTTTTCACACGGGTGTTGGCGACCGGACAAGAGCTTTCACCTGAAAATATACGAAGACGCTTTGCTCAAAGGAGACTTTGAATAAGCCAATGTCCTGTTGAGTAAGTTCGCAAAGTTTCGTCTTTGTTGTGTTTTTCCACAGTGTCTCATTAATACGCTCTGAAGTTGATAAGCCATTACGCTTCGATGGATACTTTAATATACGAAATAGGCTCAAATGAAGAGGCCTAAACCTCCAGTGAAAAGATTTTTGCACCGTTGTGAAAACCTTGATAAGGGTTGGTTAAAAGCGTGGTTTTATTTTCTATTTGTTTTCAGGATCTGAAACTTTTGTTACCAATTGGGAAGCGAATCCTGACGATACAAGAAAAAACCGATCGTATGTGTACTACACTGTTGGAAATCTGAAGCCTAACACTGGATACAGGTTTAGAATAATCGCATGGAACGAGAAGGGCAAATCGGAGCCATCTGACGCCTCAGACAAAATCTTTACAGGTCAGTTGGTTACCTGTTCAGAATACTGAATATGAATATGAGAGCGATCTTCGCAGCAATGAGTGAAAATAAGGTCTGAAAAAAAAAATTCAGGCCTGCACGGGATTTGAACCCATGACCTCTGCGATACCGGTACTGAGCTAACAAGCCGACTGGGAGCTGGTCATTATGTTGGATCGTAATAAACCCGTGAAGCGATGAGTTAATGTTTGTGAATACCGGTATATGAAAATTATATATGTGCTGCGGTTAAAGAACTGAAGGAATATTGTTCTTCGACTCTGTTACGAAAGTTTTGAGTTTATCTCAAACTCAGTCTCGTGTGGACATTAAATGATGACATTGTTAGTAACGAGGTAAGAGCGAAGAGAAAGCCCTATTCAGTCAGCCTCAAAATCGCGTCAGTGTGCAGAAAAACGGCTGTCTACACTCTTTGGGCGCTGTGAGACTGTCAATGCATTTCAGTGACTTTTGATTACCCATGAACAGTTTTGTTGCTGTTTGTGAAAAACACAAGCTAGGGAAGGGTATGAGGTGGGGTGGAAAACCTTGTAAACGTACTCGAAATTCCCAGTTCAGGTCACACCGTTGTAAACCAGATTTTAAAGTTGGTCTGTCTTACCGGCGGCTGAGATTATGGCAGCAGTTTTGCAAATACATATTTCTTGTGCCTCTCAGGTCCAGCTGACAGCGATATTCAGAGCGGAATCTTCTACAAACAGTGGTGGTTTATTCTACTAATGGTTCTGTTTTTCCTCATTCTCGTTTTGTTGATCGCTGGTTTCGTATACCTCTGCTATCGACGCAGAAAGGGTGAGTGAATGAAGAATCACACCTCGGTCTTGTTACTGAGCATTTTCACTAGCGCTATTTTCATTTTAGTGTTGAAAGTAACCCTATTTTGCATTGGTTTTGCCTACTCCACTCTGTCATTGGTTTAGAAATCTCGCGCCACCTATTCAACCAATTGTATGCAAACCTAGAGCCAGTTACGATATGGTCATTCGCGTTTTCACGCTTTTCAAGCAATTTTCCCACCCTTTTTTGCACTGACTTCTCATTGGATACCGATAATGTCTATCCTCGCCCTGGTTGGCTTTTGTCATTACTTTGGTTTTAGTTTTTCGAAATTCAAATTAATGATTTGCTTTATTATTCTGTGATTCGTAATTTTTAGAGCAGAGATTAAACAAAAAAAAATCCGTATGTCGCAAAATTAGATAGTTATTACTGGGGCTGATTGATTAATTTCATTTCATTTTCGTGATCTTAGAATTATTTTGTATTCGTTCTGTGCATTACTCTTCGATGCAGTTTGCGACTAGCCAAGGTTTTTAAAGTCTTTGTTCTTTTTTTATTAGAAGTAGCAGATCAAGGCTCCTCTGCTGGGGCTTCTACAACGCAGAGCACACTTGAAATGATGAGGAACTCTTCGCGAAACGGAACCATTCGAAGTGGAACTCTTCCAAGCGTTCAAATGTATGTATCACTGTAATTACTTGTTGCGGTCCAGACTCCGTAGCTGTCGCGTGACTGAAGAAAGGCGATAAGAAAAGAGGAGAGACTAAGTCGAGAGAATTCTCATTCTCACCAGGCCCCTTAGTTTCCGCGGTTCTGTGTGCACCACTCTGAGTAACATCACAGCTCTGTTTACCGAATGGATTCGCCTGGAGCAGAGTCTGGAGCAGAGTCTGGAGCAGGCTGTTTTTACTTTGTATCATTCACAACCCGTATTATATTTTTGTAGTGGTCTTACATCTACACATCCTATTGTCTTACTGTCCTCATCGGCTTTGATTTAACGATGGCTGCGCGATTTTATTATTATTACGGGTAATTTCTTATTATTATTACATTTTTTCTGATTTGTTGTCCTTTTTCTCTCCCCAGTACTTACCGGGACGCTGATCGTGAGCCGGAAGAAGATGCGAGTAGCTTGGGGTCTAAAGAAGAGCTGTCGGACAGTGACAGTGGAGTGTCCGAGATGACATACAAAAGGAAACAAGCTGACACTAAATTCATCAACCACTACTCCAACAATCCTAACCACCAGCAATGGAGAAACTCGCTCGGCCGAACAAGGCCAGCAGCTGGCCGAAACTTAATCGAGCACACAACGGAAGAATCCGACGCACCCGAGGAAGTTCCGATCTCTAGAACTCTCAAGTCCTTCTCTGCAATGTCTCTACCTAGGGATCAACGAGATGGGCCTCCGGCATATGATAATCGCAGATACATGGCGAAATCCGCTGATCAGTTAGACCGAATTGAACGATCTCAACTACCTCCTGAGGCTGTGACGTCATTCATGTCACCGGATTACGAACAGAAACAGAAGAGACCGACTAATCGCGATCGTAAGGAACCCTCTTCGCGTCCGCGGGCCACGAGAACCGCGGGCTCAATGAGGAGGTCACGTAATCGGATTGATTATAACGGTGATAGCAGTACACCACCTCAATCACCTACTCGTTCAAATACTGGAATGAGTTACCCACCGAAGGTGGAAATTCAGAATCGTAACAGAAGAGACCCAAGGTCGAGCAGTTTCCGAAGAGCCCTCGAATTTGACCCGAATCCTCGGGATTCCGACGGTAGCTCAAAATACTCCGATCGAGCGTCGTCCAGTAGCAACGACCACCGGGATACAAGGACAATTGCGAACTCGATGGGTCCGCCCAGAATTCAATATGAAGAAGAACCTGGTCGCAGGAAGTGGCAACCACAACAGTTGCCCAACCTTCAAATAAAATCTGCTAATAAACCAACGCGGTACCACTCCCCGCCTTCTCCGTTATCGCCAGTTTCTCCAGTTCCCTCTTACCACACTGTAGACCCAGTGTTCGGGGGCAGAATTTCTCCAGTACCGTCCTACCACAGTTCAAGTCGAGACGGTAACAGCGATCAATCGGACGGCGGGAGGATTCCTGCCCCAGTTTTATATATGGACAGAACTGGTCACAACAACGAGAACTTTGAATCAAGTGAACCTCACATTTCATCTTACTCCTCGTTCGTCTAGCTTCTTGTCATAACATTAATTTATAGCCAGATAATCCATTGAATGAGAGGCATACGTTCTTCGAAGTCTGAACTACGTCTCTTTATCATCCAATTTCTTCTAAGATCTTCAACCATGTCATTGAGTTAGAGGTAACATATTCTCGTTAAGGGAGATGAAATCTCATGCATACCCAACAGACGTATGTGAAATAGTTGTACAGTTGTACTTATAGGTAAAAACTGTCATAAGGAGACAGTTTTAAGTGTAATTGGCGTTTCTTCGCCCTATTTTTGTACGGTAACAGTTTTATATCTTATTTTAAATCATTTTTCTGCGTGTAAAAAGCAGTAGTGTAAATTGATAAAGGCTGATAGTTGTGTAAATTGTTTATCTCTGAACAGTATTTTTATATAACGTGTAGTATTTATAGTGTTGTAAATGTCGTATTTTTTTTAATACTTCCATGTCTTAACGACTCCTAGCCCTGTTTTTGTAAATATCGTTTGAGTTCATCAGTTGAACGATTCAACTGTTATAAACAATGACTTTTCTCGGTTAGATTGCTCTCATGGTTATGGCGAACTAGAGCACGGACGACTTTGCACATTAGTGAAGCAAAGATCCATGAGATAAAAACTCACCTTTCAGTTTAAGGAAAGTTAATGATCAACGTTTGATTATCGTGAAAGTTAAGACTGAAGCGAACAGACGATTTTAAACATGGGGTTGTTTACATCGATTATTTGCGAATCTGTGCCATAGCGCTTTGGTGATTTTGAGAGACTAAAAGAATTATAGTTATCTTAATTCCAGATGTTTTCTTTTTTACGCTTTATGTTTGTTACACAGGTCTCATGGATGCTGTAGAACATTTAGGTTCAATCAAAGATGCTCTACAAAGTTAAATTTCTTATTAGATGATAATTGGACAACAAGCCAATAAACAGAAAATCAGGAGAAAAGTGGCTGATGAAATATTTTGTGGTTCTTGCATTTTTTCTTTGAGAGAAAGCACATTTTGAATTTAACCTTTCAAGGTTTTCACCATGCTAGTCAAGAATTTAGTTTGAGGTATAATCTGTAAATGTCTTTCGTTCTTTTCCAGCTCCGTAGTTTGATCTCTGATGATCGCGGGATAGTAAATAGATATGCTGTTGATTTAATTTTGATGCGATGCGTTGAATTGTTTTGCTAATTTGATTTATAGTAATATTTACTGAATAATTTTTAGAATCACGATTGTTGCTATTGTAGAAAATAGATATTACGCAAGTAGCTGTAAATGAATTGCGATCAAGTATAGCACCACTGAATATAGATTGAAAACATTTTGTAAATCGTGTATCTTTATTCAGTATTCATCATACTCTTGAGGATTACCCATGTACCGTAGAATTTCGAGAATTCTCTACATAATCCCTGAAGCTGCTATTAGAGTTCTTTTTAATTGAGTTTCGGAAGTAATCCGAGAGTGCTTTAGTTTCGCTTTACTTCGCTTTGTGAGTGGTCCAGAAATCCATTCGGATTCAAATCTAAAACCATCATCTGTAATCTCGCCTCTCATGACAATTTTTCGAGTCTAAGTATTTTTAAGAATTTTCTGCGCGCAACTTATTCTACTTTACTGGACACTACTTATAATACTGACATGCCCTGCACCTGGTTTCTCTCCCGTAACTGCCCCTGCCATCGCTCTTAATTTTTATCTGACTGATTCTACTTGCATTGTACTGTACACTATCTAAATGAAATCATAGTTAAATTATTTAAATGAAATTTTAGTTTTTTTATCGGACATGATGGGGTGAGTCATTGCCGCTAGCATTGCGCATAACTCACTAGGCTTTCCTAGTTTGTTACGGTGGCCAATTTACCATTTCAACTTTGTTGATATATCCAAATTATTTCCTAGTTTAAGCTCTCTGGTATGGCTTAGACGATACCACAAATGGGGGATCGTTCGGGGTAACCATATCGGTTCTCCCCCATCTTAGCATCAGCTCTGCACTGATGAGGTCCAGAAGGCCGAAACAGTACTGTCTGCAGTTATTTATACATATATATCTTACTTATGATGCACGATCCTCGCAGTAGAGAGCGCTATTTATGCAATAGCGAAAATCAGACCTGAAAAAAAACAGGCCTGTACGGGATTCGAACCACTGACCTCTGCGATACTAGTGCAGCGCTCTACCAAATGACCTAAAAAGCCAACTGGGAGCATGCCGTTAAGTTGATTCGTAATAAACCCGAGATGATAAATCAGATACAATGAATATATGAAGTTCATATATTTTGAACTGCGGTTGTAGATACGCCGATGCACGATCCTCGCAGTAGAGAGCGCTATTTATGCAAAAGCGAAATGATCAGACCTGAAAAAAAAAAGGCCTGTACGGGATTCGAACCACTGATTTATCATCATGGATTTATTACGAATCAACTTAACGGCCTGCTCCCAGTTGGCTTGTTAGCTCAATTGGTAGAGCGCTGCACTAGTATCGCAGAGGTAAATGGTTCGAATCCCGTACAAGCCTGATTTTTTCAGGTCTGATTTTCGCTATTGCATAAATAGCGCTCTCTACTGCGAGAATCGTGCATCATACGTATCTACAACCGCAGTTCAAAATATATGAACTTCATATATTCATTGTATCTGATATATATATCTTATTAACCAAGCGCGAGGGCCGTACTGGGAGAATATCGGCCCGAGGTCTTGACAGTACGGACCGAGCGCAGCGATGTCCGTACAAAAAAGACCGAAGGCCGATATTCTTCCATTACGGTCCCGAGCAAGCTTGGTTAATAAGAGATTTATTATACGACTGAAGTTCAAAGGGACACAAGTGCAGTATCATTCGGGACCATTCGGAACTGTGCCCGGTCCAATACTGAGAGAATATTGACCAGCAATAGAGCATTTTGATTGGTTGATTTTAGTTATTGGCCCTCTGACTGCCCGAGTCGTGTAATAAATATATATATAAATTTTTTTTTTCTAGATTTCCGGTTGCGCCTCGCATGGGATTCTGTTTCCGTTCGCGCAATCCCATTTGGTCTTTTCTTTTATTTCTTTTATTTCTGTACATGTATAACTTATGAGACCAATAAAATTGATAAACAATCGCTATCAGGTTCCCGCATTTTCCCGCGCTCTAGGTCGATTGTCCCTTCTCCATTCGCAGCGAACTCGCCAATCTGGGACGTTCACGAACAGACTCGAGATCTTAAAGGAATCACCTTAACGAATCGACCCGAGACCTTAACATGCCGCCCCGAGACTTTGACCCACCGACCCGAGACTAATTCGTGCGTAGATCGCCCGCCGCCTGGTTAGCTCAATTGGGAGAGCGCCGGACTGCTGTGCGGGAGGTCGAGAGTTCAATACCGGCCGGACCAACACTCAGGGTCTTAAAATTAACTGAGAAGAATATGCTTCCTTTCTTTAACATCAAGAAATGGTTAGATATTCTAGTCTTCTCGGATAGGGACGAATAAATGGAGGTCCCGTCTCCTGCAGGGTTAGGGGCAGGAGACGTTAATTTCCCACGCACGAGATTACTGTGTGATGGATGTCCTCCCCTGGGGTGGGTTGGGTGGGTAACAGGACCCCCGTTGATACCAGTGTTTACTACACTGAAGGGGCTATCCTGTATAAATATAGATGTCTGTCTGTCTGTCTGTAGATCATGAGCTTGGGCTCGACAGTTTCAGACGGTCGCAGAGAGAGACTGGTAACGAAAAAGGTTATGGCGAACTGCACTGGTGGTGAATTTTTCCAGCTACCATGGATCGCAGAATCGTTCCATTCGTTTGCACACGTTAACTTTTATTTCCACAATGTTTCTTCTGTTTTTGTCCCTACTCTTCAAGATTACCAACAGGTAGGACAATATTAGCTTTATTTTGATGCGTTTCTTAGGTACAATATGGCGTCTTTCTTGAACAAACGAAGGTTCAAGTACAGCTTAATACCCGAGTCATTTAATGTTGTTCGGTTCTATTCCTAAAGATCTTGATTTTCTCTAAAGTGAAATTAAGATTTTTTTCGAAGTGTACTATAGAAATTAAAAAAACAGATAACCCTCTTACCATTTTGAAAAGACCATCTTTACAGCGATTGTATATCAATTAAGGCATTTTCAAAACGTCAGATGCAAGGTATTTCTGTTTACTTCTGGTAGTTCGCACATCATATCAGGGATTCCATCGGAGAAATACACCTTCCCTTATGACACTGCAATTCTCGTACCGGAAGAGTATATATTGTTATGGATCGGCCTTTACTTAAAATACAGGCAGAAAACGTGGCACGAAAACGCGAAAGAAGAGTTATGTTTGTATGGCTTATATTTGGTGGCACATCTTTTAAACTGCCGAGGACATGAAACAAAAAAGGGTCTGCTTGTGTGTGTGAGAATAATGACAACTTGACAAAGATTTTAGCTATTCAAAAGATGAATTTAATTAGACTTTACCCCTGAGGTTAGCCCAAACACTACAACGTACCTCAGCTAGATGCAGTAATAGCTATTAATATTTGCAGGACATACTTATCATGTTCGGACACCATTTTTATTTCCTTTGCAGGCATTGTTCCTATATGCCTTGGGTCCATGCCTATTCGGTGGTCTTGTATTTCTTATCTTCTGTGGACATTTCTTAGCAAGTTGGTGTTCCTGTGATAAATACCCCAGACCACATGCAAAATGTGTTATGGCTTTGCGATACATTGTCTTGTTAACATCTGTTTTGTGCAGGTTGGTGACTGATAATTTTGGTATCAATTGAGGCTACTTGAAATGAAAAATACAAGGTGCTGTATGTGTACCTGCAAATGATATTTGTTTTAAATGATTATCCAAATTATGTTGGAAAGAAATACTGGAACATGTAATATTTTTACTCTGTTTGTGCTATTAATTACTAACATGTCTAAAAATATTTCAGAGTCATTCATATCAATGAATTTGTTAAAAAGTACTGGCAGATTTATTTTAAGTATTAATTGAAATAGCCTATATTTATTCTTTTCCTTAACTTAATTTATCATTTATTTCAGTGGTGTGGTAATTGCGGGATTCATCTTTAATGACAAAATAGACAAAGGGGTAACTGGAGTGCTTGAAGGCGTGGAGCATGTGAATGACAGTCTGTTAGAAATCCAAA
>NC_142528.1:5314547-5322047 GCF_964205215.1 Stylophora pistillata | reverse complement strand
CTTGACAATTGCCCGGGGGGATGAGCAGGCTTGGAATTTACAGAGCCATTAAGTTTTGAAATTGTTGCTATTTGCTGGAATAAATGGCTGATATTGAAACTAAATTACCGATATATGTACTTCATGTTACAGTTGAGACAAAGTCTAATATATTAGACTTGTAAGATATTTAACATGAAAATTTTATTAAAGTGCTACTGAAACAAAATTTTCGTATCTGAAATATTTGCTCTACCCTGTAGTTTTTAATATGCTGATCATCATGAGATAGTTTGCTTTGGCCAAAAAGAAGCGAAAGATATCTTTTTTAACTGTTCAAATCAAAAATTTTACACAAAACCATGTCCGCGCCCTGGTACCGAGTGAAATGGATTGATGACGTCACTGGTTGTGTTCACTCCGATAGCGTGGTTTATTTCACTCACTGTTGGTTTGTATTCGGGGGCGAAGGAGATGACAGACATTGAAGTTTTGTCAAGTGAATCTTCTGAACGAAGCGAAGTTGTCTCCAGTAGCGAAGAGGAAGATGCTGGCGTAAAATGGGGTTGACAGGCCTACGCGACTCCCAAGCGTGTGTTTAGAGTAGCCTATTCAAAGTTTAGCCCTCACGAGTATGTCTTTGAGCGACCGCCCTCTTTTGTAAGATACGAGCGGCGGATTTTTGTATAGTTCGCTCAGTAGTGGTTGTGTTTCTATTAAATGCCAGTTTTTCATGAGAATTTGCTTTATGTGTGGCACTGAGTACGCACATCAGGGATTGCGTCTTTTTCGAATCGTTTGCTTTTGTAGATGTACAGCTATTTTTTTGACTGTCTCGATCGTTAAGTTGTCTGGATTGCTTTCAGCTTGCGCCACGCGCGCTGCAGGGGTTTCATTAAGGGCCAGGCACCGGGAAAATTGACCGGTTGTGAGGACGGCTTTGCCCACCTGATTTGACCATCTTGAGGAAAGTTTGTCTTATAAAGAACTCCAGTTCAAAGAGTTTTGCCCGCCTGTGAAAACCAGTTGCCCTCCTGCAGAAAACATTAATGAAACCCCTGCCGCTGATTCGATCGTACTACAGTTCTTAGTGTTCAGTGTTCCAGCCGTTTTGGCTCGTTTTCTTTTCTTTATTTCGGTATTAAAACGACCGATTTCATGTTCATAGAAGCATATGATCGCTTTTATTGTTTCTTGCTCCTCGTTGTTAAGGATTTCCTTTATCTCATTTTATAAATCCTCGTCTGCTGTTATTTTGGCCCTCGCCCTATATTGTAGGGATTCTGGGCATGTTTTGCTAGGGATTTGGTACAGAGGGATTTTTTTGTTATCCTCAGACTTGCCGAGTAGATCATCTTCAGTGGCGGTGTCGTATGAGGCTTCCATGTTTTCTTCATTCTCTGAATGGCATTGCTTTGGCCCGGGCGTTTAGTAGCCCATCTGCCATTATAATGTCTTTCAGAATTTTTTCAGTAGATGGTCAGGCAAAACCGCGGTTTCGATCCTAATCTTTTGGATCTCGTCAGTTGCCGATTAACTAAATAGACTGGTAGAGATTCGTTCTCGGTATCAGTCGGGAGTTTTGCTCCCTATCCAGGCAAACCTCTCGCAGATAGCCAAGATGCCGATGTGGCCGCCGATGAATAAGACGAGGATGGCAGTTTGCCCGAAATCCTCTTTTTTGGCCTCCCAACATGCAAGCCACACTCCATGCTTTTACCCTTCTTTCACAGAGTTACACAACCAGTGACGTCACAGGGCTGTTTAAGCCGCGCCAAGATGGCCGCCAATTTTGATCTCAGCCGGTCAACTTCGAATGCTTAAAAATGTACTTTCCGGTATACGTTGGCCAAGGAAAAGTACACAGCGTTTGCAAATAACGTTCAAACTCCACTATATTGCAAAAATCTCGGATATGAAAATTACGTTTCAGTAGCACTTTAAAGGACTATTTTTAAATACTTGGAGATAAGAAGTGGATTGATAAACTTTTCTTGTGATAGTGTTATATACAGTGCGTGTCATGTCTATGCCATACATGCAAGCCTATGTTTGTACAGTGTATGTAAAAGCCAGCCTATACAAATTATTTTAGTTGACATGAATCAGTACAAATGAACAGTGACTCCCCAATATATAAGAAGCTCATCACATAAAATTATTTTCTTGTAGACAGAGTATTGTTTCTTGTCTTTTTTAACATCAGTCAAACTCGGCTCATGGAAGTCATGCTTAAGACAGTATTCCCTCTCCCAGGTGTTATATTCTTTCTTTAATGATGTACGGTGTTGTCAATATCTTTGTCTGCATTCCTGAAAGGAGGTTTTGGTACTTCTCATTGTAAAAATGACTTGTTGGGTGACATTTCTGATCTTCTCTTGCTTTATCCAAGCAGAAGACATCATCTGTCTCTCCCAAAATTGTTGCAATGTTTTTGCAAAGCTTTGTGGCAAGTTGCTTACTGGATTGTTGAAATTTATCACTTGAATTTCTGTGGTGTTCTTTTTGAAGTTGTTCTTTGAATTCAGGGGTAGTTGCAATGGTAGTATCATTTCTTGATGAAACATTTTGGAGCTTAGAACTGCTTTTCCCGAGAGGCTGGTATTCGTCTGTAGTGGAAAGTGAAGAGACATTTGTGATCTGGAGCCCCTGATTATCTGCACCATCATCTTCATCTGCAGAATCATAACAGATACTAGGTTCTTCATTCAAAACATGAAAGGTTCCATTCTCCATTGCAGTTAATTCCACACTCTCTGCTTGCTCTTCAGTATCTTCATCCCAGTGTTCAAGTTCAGATTGTTCATTGCTTGTAGATGGCATGGGGTTGTCTGCAGTTTCATTTTCTTCATCATCACTGTCTTCGCTGTCATCATCCAGAAAGTTTGTGTGGATCACTTGAACACAGTCACCATTATCTCCATACAACCTGAAGACTCCATGAGGATTTGTGATTGCTTCATTGGCCAGGCAGATTTCTCAACATTGCTTGAGGTGTTGTTCTTCTAATGCCAGGCTGCTTGACCTGAAATGGTGGAGAGATGGGCCTTGAGGTCTGAAATCAAGCTCATCTGGACCATCCCGAAACTCCACTCCGCAGGCAATTTGCTGCCACCAAACACCTTCACCGCAGATAAGGAAATCGCTTATGCTCTGGAGGTGAGCCTGATATTCTTTAGGATTTCTCACAATATACCGATTTGGTATGATTGAGTTGGGAAATGGTAGTAATGCCTTATAATATTTTGAAATTTGGGACTCTTGGGCTTTCACCGCATTTCCCTGCCTGGTTTCTGCCATCTGTTGTTCAGCTTGAAGGTGGACAAGACTAGGTGTGATGACATCACCAGGTCTTCTGTTTGTTAACTTTGTGATGCCTTGCAGAGTGTTGAAATGCCTCTCTTCTTCTTCTGTGTTGGCTGACTTGCCTGAATTATTCTGTTTTGTTTAGCAGCGTGTGCAGTAAGGGAATGCCAGTACCTTCCGTAAAACTTGCGGGTGGTCAGGATTTCAGGTTGGCCAATGACTTCTTTTCAAAGCATGGCATGTAAAAATGCTGTGTTGTGCAAACGTAGCACAAGTCTTGGTGAACGAGACTGAGCAGACAGATAAAGGAGCCTACTTAGCTCAGTCAGGGAATCCAGCAAGGACTGCACTTTGATCTTGATTTTCCCTACAAAGCAATGATATGATGTTTATAATTATAAGATTATAATTTATAATATATTATCATAAAGTTTGAATGAATTATTTTAGAAATCAGTGCCATAGACATGTATGGTATTTTAGTATTTACTTTAAGTCCTGATGCTTTACCCACATACAAATAAAGTGAAATGAATAAATGAATAATTAAATAAATAAATAAATGGTACATGCAAGCTAAAATACGCATCATGATTACTTAGGTCAGAATTACTGTTGAGAATTAACACAACCTTAACAATTATGTAGAAAACTGTATAAATATATTTTATGAAAATTGTATTTTTATATTTTATGGAGGTCGAGACTGCACTTTTTCTAGTTACATGACTGTACAATTTGCTGTCAGCTTTTGTAAGAGAACCTTTAAATTTGCTGACAGCTCGGGTAGAATCTTGAGCTCTGACTGGGGAAATAAAATTTTTCAAAGCCAAGGTATGTGTGCAGAGTTAATTAAGATCAGGGATATTAAGTATTAATTGACCTTACCTCTCAGATACTGAGCCATGACGACAGCTGCTAGGCGATAATCACAGCCACGGAGTTTCTCTTTATCAGCAAAGGTGCACTCGATGATGCTTTGAAAGTGATCACTTTCATCCCTCTCCAAGTGGGCTGGAAGTTCAGTGAGGACATTACAGATATGCTCTTTTACATCATGAAGAGGTTCTGTAGGTAAGACTTCATAGCTTCCTGTAAAGTAACCATAAAAGTTAACATTTCGTGTATATACTTGTACATTTTAATTTGAATGCAAGACCCATGACTTAGTTCATAATTGTTTGTGTATTTTCATCAATTCATGTGTCTAGTGTGTGCTATTGCAGAGCTTGAAACAGTTTTACTGCACACATTTTAAGTGTGTCAGGGTATAAATCTGTACTGCTTAGTACCCTTGCATTTACTAACAAAAATATTGATTTCCTAGATCTTATCATTTAAATGTTAATGCTACATGTAATTAAACATCACTAAATGCAGTGAAACAGACCAAGCGATTTTCTCCAAATTTCATTCTTTTAGTCACTGTGGTAGCATTTCGTTTATGTAGCAAAAACTCAAATTAATAACCAAATTGATTTCTTCCAGTGTCCTTTCCTGATCAAAGAACATCATTGCTGGCACCCTTTGAATTGTGCAATCCTTTTTTTAACTTGTTCTTTGGTCATAGCAGCATAATCTTCATCGGTTCGGGCATGCATGAGTCCTAACTTTTCATGTTGCTTGAGTGTTCTGTCTCGGATGTCTGGCAGCGGTATTTTTCGACCTGATACTGTGAACAGTTCTGTCTTGATAGTCCTGTCTTTATCAAGGACAACTTTCTTGTATGTTTGGGGTACAATCATTTCCCCAAGAATATACTCTCCACTTTCAATTTTACTCTGCAAATAAAGTGAAATATGTAATTGTTGTGTCAGTCCCATGACCTGAAGAGGTAATGACATGTGGAGCGACGAGCGAGGGATGTCGATTGAATTCGTTTGTTGTTACTTATCTTATATGTGATTAAAGAGACGTAGTTACGGACAGAATACAACAGTAATATATTTGTGTAATATATTCTTCATTCATTGACTTTCTTAACAGCTGTATATAAGCCTTTGGCATGGCTATTCTGTAACCAGCTTGGTTCCATGCAATGCCATATTTTTCCATATAATAGTGCAGGGATTTTTTTATGATTGAGTTGTTATAAAGGGTTGTATATTGAAAAACCTACAGATGTACGAGGGAAATCAGTGATTAGAATTAACAATCATCCCAATATGTACTTAATATGTTTCAATAATCAACAAGGACTGAGCTTGCAATAGGGGTGATAATATTAGAAAAGGCAATTGTTCACTAAATATAATATTCTTGATTCAAATCAGGTTTAAACTATATATAGAAAAGCCATTATGCTAGTTATTTTCATGGATAAAATTGATGTCCCAAACGTTACAAAACACCTCCTACCCTTAATGTTTCCCTTATTTGATCATTTGTGCATGGTAGTGGCACTGATATCTCTCCACCCTGCATTCGGTTCAGCCTCCCTCTGGCAGCAGGAGTTTTTTCCCGAAACTGTTTCAATCTGGAGAGTTGTACATTGTTGGTTTCTAAGAACTCTTTCACAACCATGTTCCCCAACTTTGTTTGCTGCATCACTCCATATTGGCGGGCAAGGTCAGAGTAATTTATCTTTACAGGAAAAAACAAATCTAGGGATTAGATAAGTTTATGGACAAAAATCAACTTCTTGTTGTAAATGTATACTGCATTGAATTGGTACACTGATTTAAATTCTTAGTCCATTTTTTTTTAAATATATGATATGGTCATATAGAATGTTGAGACTATTAAGAGTCCTTAAGTGTATGTTATAATTTATTAAATCAATAATTGAATTAATTAATTTTCTATTGCTTGTCCGGTTGAGCTCTGCTAATACATAACTTGAATCCATTCTAGTAAAGTAAACTTAGTACAATAAATACCAGTTAAAATATAATGCTAACCCTCTCTCCATCCTTCATTTTTTTAACTTCTTGCAGAAGCCCATCCTTGTCAAACTGCAGATCTTCTGGCTTTGACGAGTGACGCTTTCTTTTAAGGAGGCCCTGGTCTTCTAAGCTTTTCCATTTGGCACATCTATTCTCTGCATCCTCTGGTGTTTCAAAGAATAGAGCAAGACGCTGTTCTTGTCGCTGCCTGTACGTCTGCCGTGTGGCCAGCATGGGGTCACAGTCCCGGTTTGATCATTGTTCCTCTATTTGCTTCTTCTCAGTCCTCAATTTTTTCCTTCGTTGTTTCCTTAGTTCAGCTTGAGATTTTTTTTCTTGTAAACACAGCTCAGGAGTCTTTGTCTGTGCTTTTGCAAAGGACATGCCAAAAATTTCTTGAAATGGAACAATGATGTCTTTATAGATTTTGGTTGCTGCTTGTTTAATAGCCTTTAATGTGGGTTTCACATTTGCAGCATTTGAAGGCCTTAAAACATGATTCTGCGTTTTTTTATGGCTTGCTGTAAATTAAAAGAATTATTTTTTCCCGATGATGGAAATAAAGACTGAAAAGAATAGTGGTGTACAGCACAACCTTGACAGTTCATTCGTTCATGCTGTTTTCTCTCGAGCTCAGGTAGATTTTCCCAGTTCTGTTGGCTAAAGTGCTCAATGTACTGGCTTTTATCCTTTGTTTTCCACCTCTTACAGTGAAGGGAAAGGCCCTTTGAGCGCTTGTGAAAGTATTTCTTTTCTGCTACAGCAAATCGATCACTGTGAGGACCTTGGAACTGACTTAGATACCTTTTCCAACATAGTTCTTGATTATATTCGATCTTGCCATTTGGTTTTAAAAAGCTCTGCCTAACAGCAATACGCGCAAATCCACATCCAAAATATTCTGCCATTTATGGGTTGTAGACTCCAAATGAGTAATTCAGAGAAGAAAAACGCCGATTTCCTCGAGAGTGAAACTTAAAGAGATCTTCGAAATAATACAAATTTGCCAAGAAAACAGAGTGGAAACTACATCGAACATAGATGCTGCAGCCCATGAATATCAATAAATCGCGCCAAAAAATTATTTATGCAGCGCACTTACCCGAAAGTACCGTCAAATTACCGCGCATGGCTGGATTTGTGTAAACATCAGTTCGAAAGCCTTGGAAAAATCGGTTTTAGTTTGGGTAAACAACAATTTATCTTGTTTTTTTCTCTGGAAATGCGTTTATTCTTACTTGTGTCTTGGAAAATGACTTTAACTACAAAAATGATGATATTTTGATGAGCCTTTAGGATTGTTTAAGATCCGCTGTACCTTATTTCGCCT